>NW_026083166.1:0-60666 GCF_020184175.1 Aphis gossypii
CATGTGCCACAAAAGGTAGGTATCATTTTTAGTATTTGGTTTAACATAAGTTATACTGTTGGTTGAAATATTGTTAAAGTGTATAAACTCGTAATATATATCGATGTTTGTTTTCGGTAAAGTAGGACATTTTCTCCCCATTTTTTAAAAAGTTTTCTATTTAATAATTTTGTATTATTATTGAACAATGTTCAATAGTATGACATTTTTTTGTTTGCCCATTATCTAATAATATTATATAAAAATAAAAATATAATAATATAATAATAAAATAATTAATAATAATAATATAATAATAATTTAATATTATTATATTATATTTATTATTTTTTTATTGTTATTTTTATGTTATATTTTATTAAACATTGAAGAACACATACACAAAAATATAGATCATTATTGTAAAACCAATACATTCATCTCTCTACTTAGAATCTACAAAAATTATTAAAGAAGATGGTTTAAATTGAATAAATATTTTGTGGCCCCATAGGGAGCCACGGAGAACAATTTGAGAACCACTACTGTAAAATAATAAACAAAATAAATTGAATCGAATATTGAAGTTAAAATTGTTGCTATTGCCTATCCCTTAAATACTCGTATAATAATGGTACCTATATTTTATAGATATTCAAATAATATAGTATTAAACATTTAAAACTGGTTAGGTACTTTTAATTTTAAGATAAATAATTACTTACACTAAGATGTCTTTTTTAGGTATTTAAGCAAATTGGTGTTGATTTGATTACCCTACCAGAAGTAAATAATTTACGCTATGTAGTAGTTGCGATATGTTACTTCAGAAAATGGTGTGAAGCAAGGGCGTTGGTGGATAAAACTGCTGTATCTGTGGCTAAGTTTTTATACGATGACATAATTTGTAGACATGGATGTCCAGAAATTCAGATCAGTGATCAAGGTCGTGAGTTCGTAAATAAGCTTTCAGATGAGTTATTTAGGTTGACGGGTACACAACAACGTGTCACATCACCATATCACTCACAGGCCAATGGCCTTGTGGAAAGGCTTAATAGAACTTTAAAAACTAGCTTGTTGAAGGTAATATTTCTTTTAATTTTAATTTTTAAAGTTTTTTAGAATTTAGTATAAATTGAATTATTCTATACTTGTAGGTTCAACAAAACGATGTACTGAAATGGCCTGATATACTACAAGGCATTATGTTTGCATACAGAACAACTGTGCATTGTTCAACTAAATACTCTCCGTTTTTCATGCTATATCAACGTGAGCCAGTTATCCCAGTTGATGTTGATGTCAATAATAATTCTAACAGTGAATTCCTGAAAGAAGAAGATATCGATTATGATTTGGATGAAGTTACATTTTCAAAAACGGTCCAAGCGATGTTGGATTTAAGAGGTAAATATAAAATAGCTATATACAATATATAATTTAAAAATATATTTAGTTACAAGCATACTCGTTGTATATTTTATCTTCACATTTGTTATTGATGATTATATTTTTTTACATAATTTGAAGTTATAACTTTACACGACGCTATTTAATTGCCACCGTTTTATCTTTTTGATAAAACGATTGTAAACAATAAATTATCAGCTGATAAAAAAATTAATATTTTATACTTAAAAATAAAGTGATTTTTCTGGCAATGTAATTAATTGAAATTTGGCTTATCATTATTTTGTGTTTTTTTAGACATTTTTGAACATAATACAGATAAAAATTTAAAAAAACGCGTTAAAAATTAACTATTTTTTGTAAAAATATATAGGTTTTTATATGGAATCAAATAACTTATAATCATATTATACAACAAAGTTGTTTTACCAAAACATTGCTGCTTTTTTCCACACCACCAAAGAGGTATAGCACAAGGCTCGTTATTTTTTTAAGTGGTATCCCCAAGAGGCCTAATCCATTCGACAGGCGTCCATGCCAAACGCCAGTAGTCTTTTTTAAGTGGTGTCCCTGTAGGCCTAGTCCACTATACCAGCTACCAGTTAGAATCAGTGAGATCTACAAACAAAATAATTATAAATTACATTTTAAAAATAACAGCCACAAAAATATAAAATATAAATTTAATGCTAAATGATATTTTATAACTGCTAATTAACAAATGTATATTATAATATTTCACTCACAATCTAATGTCGATCTTTCTTATGCCTATAGAGTAGGGTTGCCATAAAAGTTCAAGTACTGACCGGGACATTTACAAAAATAATTTGAACAACCTTTTTTTTTTTTTTTTTTTATAATATTAAAATTTAGAACACAGTGTAATGAATATATATATATATAGAATAAAATAATAATAGTATTGAATTATGAAAGAAATTAAATTAGAAGATACATTTGATTAATGAAACATTATTTATTTATTTTGAAATATTATATTTTTCTGACTTTTTCACCTGTTTCAATAGCTCTGGTTTTCCCATAGCATACGTATGAAATTCCGAACAAGTCATTTTGAAATTAAATTTGCATTGAATGATACTTTCTACAGTTTCTACTTGAAGACGGTTACGTTCTTTTGTCCACTGGGCCATTATCAAGGAAAATATCCTTTCAACATTAGCGTTATGACCAGGAATAGCATATAAGTATTGGCACATCAAAATTAAATTACGTTTTCTTTCCAATACATCAGTTTTTTGAAAGAAATGTAACCATTTGTCATGCATGTTTTTTTTATTCCAATCTTCATCAAATTTCTGTTTGTCAATGAAGTTTTTAAGATACAATATTTCTTCAAAGCAACTATCCGTAATATCAATTCCCTTTTCTTTTAAATAAGTTATTGTCTTTTCAACGTCTTGCCATTGCAGCGAAGAAGTAAGATCCATCCATGAAAAGACCTCAAATTTTATAAGAGGGTTACTCCACTGTTGTAAATACTCCCGTGCCGTTTTGTAATAATTATCGACTTCTTCGTCGAATAATTTTATCGAAACAAAAAGCTGAGCATCGTCTTTTATTTTATTATATTCAATTTTAGTTTTGATTCCCAAAAAGTTAGCTTCGGCGCGTTCTGAAAGTGTTTGTTCTAAATCGTTTATAATTTTTTTGACTTCTATAATGGTAATATCAGATTTTTCTATGTTTTTGATTTGTTTCTCAAATAAAAATGTTTGACAATGTAAAAACAAAAAATAAATTTGTGACAACGGATTGTTGAAAAAATCGATTATTGCTTTTGGTGGTCTTGTTTCTTCGAGAAAGAAATTTTTTAGTGGTTCCCATAACTGTAGAATACGTTCAATTGCTGGCAACAAAAACAGCCATCGAGTTATCGAATGAGACTGTAAATTAGCATAATGTACATCAGCCTCCTCACAAAACGATTTAAGACGTTCATTTCTTACAGTAAATATGGAAAAATATTTATAAATTTTAAGTACTATAGACTCCACGTCAACAGAAAGTACGTCAGCGGATGTAGATGCTGTATTATGTAAAATATGAGCTGTACAACCTATGCCTTCGATATCTTTAGATAATATGGATTGAAGTTTAAAGTAAACATTGTTTGTTCCATGTCTGTCTCTCCCACCAAAATTAGTATTTGTATTATCTGCACTGTACGCGATTAGTTTATGTAAAGAAATATTTAAATTATTTAATGTGTTTATACAAAATTTCACTATAGTCTCTGAAGTTTCATTTTCCAAAGAATTAAGCTTAATTAATTTTAATTGCATACCTTTTGTTTCGGAAAAATATTGAATTATAAGAGGAAACATTTTTTCCGCATTATGATTGCTAGCGTCCGTAAGAACTCCATAGAAAGGAACTTGTTCAATCTCTTCTTTAATTGTTTGCAAAGAATGTGGTGCCAATATATTTTTGATGATTGCTGTTGCTTTAGTCCGCGCAGTTGATTGTTTCGCGGCAATTTTTGAATCTGGATAGAGTTTTGAATTAAGTTTTGTGTTACAATCCAATGAATTAAATGATTGATGGTGGTTAACAACTTTGTAAGCTGTTGTTAATTCTGCGGCACAAACTAAAATATCTTCTGGAGTGTTTTCCTTAACCATAAATGTTGAAATATCTTGTGAAGAGGACGCTATCGATATATTGGACTTATGAGTATTAGACTTGTTGTGGTCATGTATTGAAGTCTTACCACTGTGACTCACGGAAATAAATATATTGCATATTGTACAATGTGCTTCATATTCATTTCGACCCCTTTTTATGAACGACCATTCTTTGGTGTAATTATCTGAAAAATGACACTTTCTCTTTGGCAATGTTGACTATTTGTAAATTGTAAAACTAAACTAACGTCATACGAAAATAAAAAATCACGATAAACGAGAATAGATATCAACACGACGTTGGTTAGATTCGAACTAATACGAACTAATGCGAACGCATTACATGTATATTGACTGACGAAGTGACGCCCGATGGGTGTATCATATTAGTAGTTTTGTATATTCTATATTTAACTAACCATAATGGCATAATAGCACAGTTCAATTATTATTATCAGTGGAGATAAGATAAGAGTGTCCGATGTGAAATTTACGGTTTTAGAATACAAAATATAATTTTTATAAAAATATAATTTAATATAATTATTGGTACTAATATTATTTACACATAACCGGGACTTTTGTAGGGTCTAACGGGACGACCGGGACCGAAGTCATGAACTGGTGACATGTCCCGGTGTACCGGGACGTATGGCAACCCTACTATAGAGGGCGTTTGTCGCATGAAATGTCAAATTGCAATTTGCACATGCAAAGGGTTTGAGACCCGAGTGTCTCCTATTGTGGTGATACATCATGTCTTGCTTGGCCTTGAATGTTGCCTCACATTCCGGACACTTATGAAGCGACGTCGACTTGCGGTGACTGTATTTTGGTGTCTTAGGGCATCTTCATTTCTTATTAACTTTTTAGGACAAAATGCGCACTGCACTTTACTTACGGCACCGTGCACTTGCAGGCTATGCCTCTTCAGTGAAGATTTCCTGGAGAAGCATGCACCGCATTTCCCACATGAAAACTTGTCCATGTACAAATGTATGGACAAGTGACCTAGCAACCACGACTTAAACTTGTAATGATAATATATACATTATGATATATCATTATTTAAATTTAAGAATATTAAATAAATATATCATCCGGAATAGTTGCACAAACAATAATTAACGTATGATAATTATTATTAATTAGGTTATTTTTAATTTAAGAAAATTCTTAATCTTATTATAACAATAGTACATATTATAATGATATCAAGATACGACGAATGATTAATGCCGCTATCTGTAAATTCATGTACAAAGGCGGCATATTAACATCTATAAATAGGGCTACAAACGGCAGTCAATACGACGCTCAGTCACTTAACACGTAACACGTTCACAATAAATATTCAAAATTTCTGTTAATTTTTATAAATGTGATAAATGTAATTTTCTGTAACTTCTCTATCTTTCGATTTATTTATTATAATACTTCAATATACCTTTTTCTCTTCTGACTATTTAATATAATATACTACACCAAGTCGCACAAGATACCCACACAGCAAAGTTATGTTTTTGAAATATTTTTAAAACATTTTCAAATGTATGTAAATATTTGATTAAATGTTCACAAAATATTGTGATAATATATTCAAATATTTTCAAAATATTGTCACATCACTTTTTGACAGATAAAAAAATGTTTTTAAAACGTTTGTTTTCAAATATTGTTAAAAGCGTTTTATTCAAATCTTGTCAAAACGAATTACCAATAATATTACTAGAATAAATTAACACAAATATTTGGATTAGATTCTTATGAGAATATTGTCAAAACAAAATAGAAGCAATACTACTAATAATATAAAATGTGAATTAGGCATTAATATAAATGACAAATGTGTATGGATAATAAATTATTTGCACACAAATAAAATATACATATTGTAGGCAATAATCAAAATATCATATTATCAAATAACAAAAACAAATATTTGTAATGCTAGTTTATTACATTCATAATAATGAACCCATCAAAGAAAATGAATAATTAATTGAATATAATATAATAATAGTTTGGGTAAAAATATATAATATTACATAACAATGTATGATAATTTAATGATATTATATAACAATATAATACAAATTACAAAATACATTTACTAGAAACAAAATATAAAATACAAACAACAATTTTTAAAAAAAAGGAATACATAGAAAACTGTTTTATATTATTCAAGTCATTATTATATGAATAATAAAAATGTTTAGTAATATAATAATAATTATGTACACATAAAATAAAATTAATACATGTTGAATATAATATTACTTTGTGTAAATGATAATACTAAATAACAATAATAGTTAATTCAACTATTTTTTTATCAATATTATACAAATAACAAACATTTAGTGAATACAAAATATAAAATTTAAAAAGGAAATACTAAAGCTAGTATACCATAGAATATATAGAGGCGCCCTAATTGAAATAATAAGAAGCCCAAATGGAAACAAAACAGTGTAGCCAAACTGCAAAAAATATTTTAGGGACGGGTACAGATTTCCCGATTTTGATAAAAACTGATAACAGTGAACCTGATAAGAAAAAAAAAAGGCTCATACCAACCTATAAAATTCCAATTCCCACATCGTTTACTAGCGATTAAATAAAAAAATTAAACATCAGTTTAATACCAATCGTGATTTTTCCAAAAATTCATACCGAGAAATTTAATCTCCTATAAAATAAAACCCTGTTTAGTTAGCTTTTAATATTGGTGAAGTTAGGTTTTAATCAGTTTAATCATTTATTTGTTATTTAAATATTAATAATAATTTATTTTAATATTTTAATTTAATTTAATTTTAATTCATTGATTAAATTATTTTATACCATATAATTTATATTAAGGTTTAGATTAATTTTATAAGCAATTTGGCTTTTAAAATACTTACTAGGGGTTACTATTTTATTGTAATATATTATATTATTATAGTACCTATTCTAATTTTAATTTTTTAATTGAAGAACAGCTTTAATATTAGTGAAAGTATTTAAACTTACTAAGCTATAAAAAATGAATTGTGTATGCATATTTAAATATTTGAAAACTTAGGTAGTGTAATTAAGTTATTTTTAAATATTATTAAATTCTTCTTACGTTTAAATTATATATTATAAATTTTGCTTATTGAATAATGGTAGCATATTCAATTACAAAAAATTTAGTAAACCAATAAATTATAGTGTTCATTCATCCAGTAAATGAATTTTCATGAAATAAATTTTATTTGTTTCTTTGTAACTTTATAATAACACAAATGTTTGTGTGAAAAAATATTTTATTTATTTTATATGTTTTATCAATATCAAATGCTAAAACAACTTAATAAAATAAAGAGGTTGTTGGTTATTGCTTGTATGTTTATAGTTTTTTAAATACTTTGTAAACATAATTATTTTTTGAGACAAGTATTTTAGTACATAGCTTGTAATAGGTATTATTTATATAATTAACGAAATGGCAGATTGCTAGCTGCAACAGGCAGTTTCTTTACATATTTATCAAATTATTCAAATTTATAATAACTATAATATTTATGTACATATTTTTATTGTTAACATAATATCATACTTATTCTAGTTAGTAAAAAAATGAACAAAATTATATTTGTATTATTTTATTAAATACTAGGTCACTGACTTATTATTTTTTATTTCTGTTTCAGCCTTGCTTACAGTATAAATTTAAGCAGCATTATTTCAAAACTCAGTTTGAAACGCTGAACATTTTTTCTGGTTTTGTATCTAGATATTTTTCTTTTAAACTATCAAAATTAATATTTTTAGTATTTAGGTTTTTTTGTATTACAAAAATAAAATATTTTTTAAATTTATTTTATTCCTAACATTTAAAATTATTTCTAGTGTTTTAATTGTTAATTTTTGGTTTAAATTAATTTTGTGACAAATTCTTTGTTTAAAATGTATTTATTATATCAACTTGTCCAGTGTTTATAATTTATTTGTATATTTTTAAAAATTATTTTTTCTAATTAGTAGGAGTTTAAATAAGATTCACGTTTTATAACATCATTATTATTATATAAAATTATGTTTTACTAGATGTTCAAACTCTTTGTCAGTATATAAGCCATAGTATAAGTTAAAGACTTTAACTTAACTTAAAGTTATGCTGTTAAAATGTGCTTAAGCTTATATAACGATCCAATAACTTGTTTTACTACTAATATTGTTCTATTATCATTATTAATTGTTTTTGTTCATTTTCTTAGTTATTAACAATTATTAATATTAATACAAATCTATGTCAGACATTTTCAACACAATCCCTGCTTTCAAAAACAGAGCTTATGTTTAATTAATGTATCTTCTTTACAACATTTATATTCTTTAAAATATTTTGATTTTATATCATTACCTATATGAAATACATATTATTATTATTATTATTATTATTATTAATGCAATTTACAATAATTAGTTAATATAACTTGAAAAAGCAAAAAGTTTATAATTATTTAACTCTATTCATTTCACCACTTTTATTGGATTTAAAAATATACTTCAGATTATGAGAAGTAAACACACATAGCTTTTGGGTACTGCCATCAGACTAGCTAGACTAGGTAGTTTATTCACTCAAATAAATACATAATTGTCAATTACCTAGTTTAAAGAATACATAGTTCTATGTATAAAATTTTCAATACATAATAATGTGGGTATCCTTTGCTCCTTGAATAAAATAATAATACATAGACATTATCATCCATATTAAGAGACTATCAATATAACATGTACATGCATATTATGTGAGCAGTGATAAATTTACTGCCCCCTTTTCAGAAATATAGATTTAGGTTATTAGGTTAAAATTGTTTAAAATATGAACAATGATCCCCTGTTAGTTTGCTTTTTTACTTTTCAAATTTTTCTAACATTGAATTAATTTTTGGTAAAAATAACCATGATGAGTAGGTATAAACTTATTTAATTCCAATACTTATGCTGAAAAAGTACAACATACTTTATTATATTTATTGAACATAATATATTTTTACAATACTATTGACTTTTTGTTGTTTGCTCTTCAATGTTTTTTCTGTAGCCAACTGCATGCTCCTTTTGCATCTCTATTGATGCGCTTCTTCTAAGTATAGAACTTAAGATTAATTTAAATTTGAAATCAGTGATGAATTGTTTCAATTGTTCAGAATGTAAAATCTCTAGGTAGCACTATAATTTTTGGAGTTGCAACTAAATAATGAATAAGTAATTACTAAAATCAATTCCATACAGATTTAACATATTAACTGAGTTTTTACAATTTATTCCAAAATTAAAAAAAAAAAAAAAACTATCAAGAATTTCAGAAAATTACCTCTAGATAACCTACTTCACCTCAAATAAGTTCAAATTTTTCAACCAAGAATGCAGTATTCATAAATAAACCGCCTTGAAATACAAATATATAATTATTTAGTATTAATTATTAGTTACTTCATTTTATGTGTAATGCTTGTGCTATGGTTACTGATTTCTTATTGTCTTGTTTTTTGCTTGTATCTTATCTTAACAAAATAATTAATAATATATTTTTTTAATTACACCACAATTATTTTAAAACTAGATTTTTGTTATAAATGAATAATCATTTATACAGAAATAATAATAATATTATAATAATTTAAAAAATATTTTATATAATTATGAATTGATATTTTTATAAAATAGACAATAATTTTTAACCATATACCAACAACCAAAATTTGTTATCCGGGACATTTCCTCAAGACAATGGGTTGAAAATCAGTTGTGTCCTGGCAAATCTGTGACATATCACTCTAGTCTATTAATTATATTTGATTGTTTTGCCTTGGGTTCAACATTTAGTTAATTTAATATTTAGCATGATGTAAAATAAATTGTCTTTATTGCTGTAGTTTTATAGTATATCATATCAATTTTATATTATTTATATATTATTAAATAATATATATTTATAGGTATTTATAATAAAATATATTACATATTTTTATTCATTATTGAATAATGGATAAATAATATAAAATTGATATGATATAATAACGTATGTAATATATAATAATGTCATCTTCTATTTCAGGAAAATTAACTTACATTGAAAATCAGTTTTCAGTTGAGTTTAATCAAGTACGGAATAATCTCAGGGTAAATGGTTAACATACTTACTTGTTTTACTTAATTTAAAATATAATATGAATTATTATTTTTATTAGGTGAGAGACGGCATATCAAGATCGGAACGAGTTAGGTTAGTTTAACCACTCATATTATTGCTCAAAATGTCCAGTGACTTAATGAACAACAAGACCTCTTGTTGTTTTTGCGGAATACCGGTCATCGTAATGATGGATACGTTCAAAGGGAAATTGGACCTTATGCGCAGCCATGAAGCCGTTGTAATTTAATTTTATCAATTCTTAATGTATTATATTTAGGTTATAATCATTAATTATTTTATTTATATTATTTTGTATACTAAGTTATATTTTTAATTGTTATATAATTTATATAGGTATTGTATTTTCTTTATAATATTACCACAGTAATTATTTATAATATTAATACATAGTAAGTAACTATTTTTATTGTTTTATGTTAAATCATATTTTGTTTTAATTATTTTCAAAGTGTTACATTTAATTACTTTTCTAATTTTTATCTCTTGTTATATATTTTATTTTTATTTTATATTATATTTTCCTTTTACTATTACCTAAAGCGATATTAGATATTAAGTATATATTTTGTTTTTTTATAATAAAAAATCATATTTTGTTTTTTAACATTTTTAAATTAATACATTTAATTAATTATTTTACTTGCCTGTTGTACACTGTTACATAGGTTGTAACTATTATATACAATTGCATATACAAAATCTATTAGCTGATAAATTTGTCTGGTTTTTCAATATAACTAACTACCTATTTCATCATTAATTAAGTACATACTGAGTTTGAAATTTTCTAAGACTAAGTTAAACTGTTCAATGACTGGTGTTGTAAAACTTTGAATTTTGTGTTATTTTGAATGTGTATGATTCAGTATCCCTTCAAATTCTTCTTTTTTTTTGTATTATTTGTATTTACTATACTATAATCAATATTATTCATATTCTCCACACAAAGTTTGTTCCAATATAATATAGCAAAAATCCTTGTGTTATAGTGGAGTGCTTATAGAGTAGGTATACTTCAATAGTATATAAAATCTACAGAATACACAAATGATAACCAATAGCCAATAACTATGAACGACTTACATAAACCACATCTAAGGAGAACTGTTTAGATTTGAAATTTGTATACTGTACACTGTAGTGAAATTATTATTCAATTAAATAAAACAAAAAATGTAAAATACTTTAAATACTTAAAAATTAAATCAAAAATATCAAAATTGATAATAATCATTTTTTCTTTATCATGAAATTAAAAACAATAAAAAATAAATTAATAACCTCAAATATTGGTTAAGATTTGAAATGGTAACCTTCTAAAACTATATACAACCATGGTTATACTAATCTATAATCTATAATAATTGATAAAGCAAATTTTGTATTGTTTTTTGGTTTTTTTATGCTTTTTGAAAGCTATATATTTAACTACTGGAAGATTTGTTACACTGACCACTTAAATGGAATCCTCATAAATTTCTCTACCGATAAAGTTTTGGGTTCACAATTTCTCGTTCTCTTATGTGTGATTAATATCATCCGCAAATGGACGACCACAATAATTCTGAATAGAAAACATAATATTTACCCTTGTTAATTTGTAATTACTATACCTATTGTTCAGCGTTAAAGGTTTTGAGACTTGTCATAAATTAAGTTATTATGTATGCATAAAAAAATAAACATATAATTGCATAAAACTATAAAATAGTCAAGTACAGAGGTTCAAATTTTAGTCACAATACCATTTGCAGCTTGCTTCTGTTAAAATACTAAGTCCTTCATCCACAGCGAACATTCTTATTTACTTATCGTTTGAAAGTTTAAAAGTAAATCTAAGTTGTCGGATAACAAAAATCGTTTTCCTTCATTCAAAACAAATCACCTTAATTACAAATACTGTATTTTAATATAATATAAATACACAAATAGGTAGGTAATCTAGACAATCTAGTATTTTTCGGACAGGTTTCAACTTAGGGGGACCATTGCTTCACCAAACGTTTTGGTTTAGGCTCTTCTAAGACGCATTCCAGAAGTCGAGGGTCTTTGAACACCCCCCCTAGGTGTATTTTTGAAAATGTTTAATTTTTGTACAATGTTTCTGAAACTCGGGAACTGGGTAGTTTGAAGGTCGGTGATCAAATTTGGCGTCTTGTGTCGAGACCGTAGAAGCCGTTTTTCCCTGTAATTTGGGGCTTCAAAAGTTCAAAATTTACATTTTTTTCGGTTTTTTTGGAATAGGCACTAAGATAACACAACAAACCGTTTTTGTAATTGAATATGATAGAGGACTTTGCGCCGAATTGATGGGTTCCGAGATCGACGTTATGCGACTTGTGGTTCGGGAGTTATGATTTTTCGTATGTTTTTTGTACTTAGAAAACCCTTGGATTTTGAATTTTCGATCGATCACTATGAAACTTGAGATTCTGGTATTTTAGCGTACGACAATTCAAAAAGGGTCTATGGTCGAAGTACCTACGACCATTATTTCACCCGTAAACTGAGAAGAAAAAAGTTGAATAACACATAAAGTTATTTTTCGTATAACCATACGTTTCCTTATGGTATACGTCTGTTTAATGTTTTAAGTTATAATTATTTTGAACTTTTTGTTTATATACCACTTAAACAACACGTTTTCGTAAAATCTAAACTTAAAACATACAAAGTACCCTACGGGGATCAATTTAATCTCTTATGATTTTTGTCCTATCTATGACGGTTTTCCCGGGAAACAGCTGGAAAACGCGATTTTCCGAATTACGAAATTGTCAATTTTTCCGGTAAACCGATGGCCGAACGAACATTTTGCATAGAGGTCGATTTGTTCTCTGAGGGATTCTACACTAGGATCAGTTTTTCATTTTTCCAAAAAGTCATTATTTAAAACTTTTATTTTTTAAAAGCCATTTGACGTATACGATGTTTTAAAAAAACCTAAATAACACGTTTTTGAAAAATCTAAACTATAGAACTTACGAAGTATCCAACTGGGATCAATTTTATCTCTAATGATTTTTGTCCTATCTATGACGGTTTTCCCGGGAAACAGCTGGAAAACGCGATTTTCCGAATTACGAAATTGTCAATTTTCCCGGTAAACCGATTGCCGAACGAACATTTTGCATAGAGGTCGATTTGTTCTCTGAGGGATTCTACACTAGGATCAGTTTTTCATTTTTCCAAAAAGTCATTATTCAAAACTTTTATTTTTTAAAAGCCATTTGACGTATACGATGTTTAAAAAAACCTAAATAACTCGTTTTCGAAAAATCTAAATTATAGAACTTACGAAGTACCCTATGGGGATCAATTTAATCTCTTATGATTTTCGTCCTATCTCTCGCGGTTTTCCCGGGAAACACCTGGTACCTAAACGTGATTTCCCAAATTGAGAAATTGTCAGTTTTCACGGTAAACCGTTTTTGCATATAATTTTGCATAGAGGTCGGTTTGTACACAAGTCTTAAAACTTATTTAATGGTAAATAGATGATAAAGATAATGTTATTTTATATAATGTATAATAATATATTATAATATATAATTAATTGATAAAGATACAAATTCCATTCTGATACCTTTTTTTGTGGGAGGCCTACATAATTACGCTACTGCTAAAATTAATGTTCTGATGGATACAACTAAAAAAATTATTATGTAAATTATTTTGTAATTTTTTTAAAGTTAGAATTGAAAACCTGTAGTTATAATTGATAAGCGGTAGTTAGGTTTTAAGCTTTTTTAAATAGGGATTTTCGTAATTTTTTGTTGGCAATACCGATTATTCGAAAAAACTTTTTTTTATTACGGGAAATTTATTTTTCTAAGGTTGGTACTCCGATCTCCCGAAATTTGATTTTGGTGATATCTCGCTGTTATCAAAATCGGGAAATCTGTACCAGCCCCATTGTAATACATCAACTCTTTAGGTTTGTATTAAAAATAGTTTCAATGTTGAAAGTATTATTATTTATTAAATATTCAAAATATTTAATTAAATATTTAAATTGCTCATAGAGCTATATGGGATTTACGAAAACATGGAAATTAGCACCATCTATCAGTTGCGTTGTTGGTTATTGGAAACAAAATCTAATATGGTTTGCTTCACATCATTCATAATAATTATTATGATAGGGTGTCTCTATATACTCTATGTAGTATATTATGAGACATTTTTTTAAATTATTGAAGTAATTATATGAATACAAATTGTAAATTATATAATAGTTACTTAAATAAAACTACATCTAAAACACAGTAGATACACAATACAATAAAATATATCATATATTATTATTAATGAACACATTAAAAATAATGAACAAATATTGAATATAATATTGGTTTGTTTGAAAATACACAATAAATAGAAAAAATTCAGTAGATACTAAGCATAAAATACAAGAAATAAATAATTTAATACTACATGCATAATAAAAAAATTAAGTTATCATATATTAAATAATTAACTGTGTAATACTACATATTATAACACTTATAATTATAGGTCTTCAATATAATAATTTATAATATTTAATATAATAAACACAATATTATATAAATTATACATGATTAAATAAATAAAAAGAAGAATACAATATTCTTTGTACACACGAAAAAAATATTTAAAATAATGAAAATGTGCCTCTTAATGATAGTAATACACATTAATTATTCTAAGAAAAAATTTTGATCATATATTAGTCATTTTATTTTGTTTTAAGCGTCATCATTAATAGAACATTTCTCTATAGTCTTTTTTATACGAGCTGATGATTGAGTCGTCCAATTTTTCAATGGTTTTTCTATTTCAATATAACTGATATCTGCTTTATATTGTCTCATTTTTCTTATGGATTCTAGTACATTAAATAAATAATAACACTTATTAGTACATTATTATACTTATTGTAAATTTAAATTACATAATTATGGTAAATATGGTAAATAATTAATACTAAATAATGAAGCAATTAGTAACGTAATAATTCAATATATTTTAATATTTTGAAGTAGAAATTTAAAAATTAAGTAAATAACATAACAGTTTATAATAAAAATAAAATAAAATTTCGTTTTTCGATCGGACCGATGTGGGTCTCAGGCACACGGTTGATGTAACCCCCGACGATGTAGGGGTGGCAGGGCGAGGCGACTGCGGTTGATCGTCCACTATATATTTTCAGAAGAGATTTGGAATCTCCGGTGCCTCCGGAAGATCCCAAGATCCCCCGTACACTTTCATCTGTTCCATGATGCAAAGTCTGTAAATTCGAATAATCAATGGTTAATCCATATACTCTCAAACAATAAAGAATGATAATTACCTAAACGCGATTCTTCTGTAACTCACGTCGTCCCAATAAGCGCCGACCTGCTGCCGGACGACACTCATCGGTACGAGCGTGATAGATCGTCGGGATTCACTTTCAAAAATTTTCCCGATTGCCGCAAGGGAGGTATTCAGTGGTTTTTGTATTTTGTCTGGGTGTATAATGCCAATGTGGCGCACCATTTTGTTATTGTCAGTATTAAATTGGCAAAACTAGCAGTATTTAGTGAGCTGAAAAATAAAAGATTTATCTTAACGCTACTCGCTTTAGTGTGTAAATATAACAATTACTGGCTGACTAATACTATATACGTCCCGGTCGGAGATATCTCGGCGTTGTCTCCGGGAACGCCCCATAACTGTATTGTCCTCGTCACTGTCGTCATCGGATAACCGCAAAGGACTCCCATCGCTCAAGATGGAATCGTCGATTTCTGTGACAGCAAAACGAATACGTACGAACGTTAAAAACAATGAAAAAAAATAATAAAACGAAAGTAAAAAATACAATACCATAACCGGAACCGTTCCGCATTGGCATTCCCGATGGCCCAGCCACGGGTGACGGGTCTCTACTGCAGGGTTTGACCCACGATTCTGAAACAAAAGCGTCCGAACGTGAAAACGACGAAACAATATCGTTACGAAACCAAAAAGTATATTACCATCATCAGAACCGTGTTGTTTTGGTCTGAATTTAGGGGTTTCTGTGACTGGAATAGAAAAATATTATTTCGTAAACGAATATCTTTTTTAGATGTACCTATTAAAGATTGGCCTTACTTTCATCGACGAAATCGTATTGATCTAACTCCTTGGGTGGTTAGGGAGTATAAATTGTGTTTCTGTCTATGGGACGCGGTGGAGAGAACCGTTTGTACACCTTTGGGAAGTACGCCGACCGACTGTGTACTTCCACGGTTTTCTTCGTGTCCTTAAGTTTTGTACCCCAGCAATTGATAATTGCTTTAAAAAAAAAAAATTTAATTAAAATTGTTAAAATTAATTTCTGAAATTTACTTTTGACCACCGTCGGTTTTACGGTATCAAGTTCCATGACATCCAGAGACGTATTTAGGGGGGGAAGGGGGGCTTGGGCCCCGGGCGCCAAATTTTGTGAGCTACCAGGCGTCAGAATAGTAGAATCTTAGAAAATCGTAATATAGTTATTTTATATCATTGTCATGAAAATGTTTTTATTATTATCATATCAAAATCATAGACCTACTTCATCATGTACCAACTACACAAAATTGATAACTGATAGCCTGTCATGTATAATACTCAAGTTGGTAGTAGTGACTTAATGATTTTTAGACTTTGGTAGTTTGGTACCAATCATGTTATTGTTATTATCATTTTTGTTATTGTTGCCTGTTGGCCGTTGGCCTATGCATTTTAATATTTTTACTCTTTAGTATGTATACTTATGCCCAGTGCTTTGTATTGCAGTATCCAGTCTTGAATAAGGTAAATATTTGTATTTTGATTATTATTTTTAGTTCTAATATTAACGTTACTATTATTTATTATCAAATGTAATTTGTATTCTGCGTACTGGGCTTAGTTGTAAAAGAAATAGAAACAGAAAATATTGATGAACCTTTGTTGAATTTTTTCACTGCTGGTTCAAGTTTAGTTACTGGACAAGAGCTAAAAGATTCTCAATCATCAACAGACAAAAAAAAAACAACTGTTGTTAGAAAGTTTAATGAAAAATGGCTAACTATGACAGAGTACAAAAATTGGCTTACTACCAAAATTAACATAAAACAAAAAGAAGTAGCTTACTGTAAGGTCTGCAGTTCTTTTTTGAGTCCTCACCTTACTGAAATTAAGAGACATGGAAAATCTGCCAAACATATTATAAATTCTAATCAAGTGCTCCAACAAAATTCTGTCAATGAAGTTTTTAAAATGTCATCATTAACCGAAAAAACTAGAATTGCTGAATTGAAACTTACTGCTCTTTTTGCTACAAATAATTTGCCATTTTCTTTGTCTGACACACTTACCCCTCTACTGAGTACAATATTTCCTGATTCTAAAATTGCCAAAAATTTAACTTTGAAAAGAACTAAAGCAACGGCAGTTATGAAAAATGTATTAGGAAATAACTTTTTAAATGAACTGTGTGATACACTAAAACAGCCTGGTACTTTTTACTCACTAATAATGGATGAAACTACAGATATTTCTGAAATCAAACAGTGTGCCGTTGTCATAATATATTTTGATACAAAAACAATGACTGTAAAAACTCAGTTTTTGGATATGGTTGAAACAGTTTCAGGTAAATCATATCCTTTTAATTTATAACTTAAATATTACATTATCTAATAAGTTATTATTTTATTTAGGAACAGCTGATGATCTGACGGACACTCTTCTGAAATGTATTTCAGATAAAGGTTTAGAGAAAAATATGATGGTTGGATTTTCTTCAGACACAACAAATGCCATGGCCGGACAGACAATTTCACTCTGTTTTTACAAACTTGAAAACTGCTGTTCCAGGTATTGCTTGTATTAAGTGTTCTTGTCACATGATTCATCTTTCTGCATCCAAGGCTTGTCTAAAACTACAACGTCCAATTGAAGATTTATTGCGCAACGTGGGATCTCATTTTAGTAGGAGTCATGCACGTCAAACCAAATACAAAGCTTTTCAGAAATTTTTTCAAGTGGAAATACATAAAATATTGTCACCATGTACAACTCGTTGGCTGTCACTAAAATCGTGCGTTGATAGAGTATTAGAACAATTTACTGCTCTCAATGAATATTTTAGACTGGTAAATTTTTAAGATCCCTCAAAATTAACTGAATTAATTTATAGTACCATGGAAAACTCTTTTAGTATAATCTACCTCGAATTTATGTCATATTCACTTGGTCTTCTGACAAATTTCAACACTTTGTTTCAAGGTGAAGGGCCTCTACTACATTTACTAAAACCTGAAATTGAAAAGTTGTTGAAAACTATTAGTATGAATTTTATGACTATTAAGTATATAAGAAACCTTGATTCAATCATGAATGTTTTTCCTAATTTTTCACGATATTATCTTCCATTAAATGAAATTTATATTGGTATAAGTGCAACTGATTCGATAACAAATTTAAAAAACAAAAATGTTGTTAACTCAAATGAAATATTTAAGTTTTTTAAATCATGTCAAGAGTTCTATATAGAACTTGTAGTGGACATAAGATTCGTATTTGACGACTGGGTGTTTGAATGTATAACTATAACTAATCCAGATTTAGTAAAACTATTCAATACTAAATCATTAGCTAATATACTAAAAAGATTCCCAGTACTAAATAATTTCATTGAAAATGGACAAGAATTGGACAAGGAATGGAGAGAACTAGCACTATGGAATTAGAACCATCAAATTCAAATGATATTATGGAATTCTGGAGGAAAGTATTTTGTTTGAAAAATTCTTTAGGTGAGATATATTTTCCAAACATTCTATTCATGATAAGACTCTTATTGGCTTTACCGTTTTCCAATGCATCAGTTGAAAATTTATTCAGTGATTTTAAAAACATCAAAACTATGCATCGCAATAAACTTAAAACTGATTCATTGGTAGGGATTCTCAGGAAAAAACATTCCGTTGTGGATTGTATTGATTTTAAGCCTTCAGCTGCAATGGTTAAAAGCAAGACTTAGGACTCCTCTAATATCAGAGAGCAACAATGATGCTATTTTTTTTTTTTTTTACAGAATCAGTTAAGTATTTTAAAATTGTTATTATAAAGAAAGTTGTGATATTATTATTATTTCATATTATATAAAATGTTATGTATAATAAATATTATATTAGTACCAAATCCAAGATGTGATATTGTTCTTTGGCTAAAAATGTTATTGTTTATTGTTATAACTTATAAGTTGTAAAAATAATATACATTTAACATGTATTCATGTATAATCCAAGTTGTGATGGTTTTATATTTACTCAAAAAATATAGTTGAAGTGTTGAGTATTTATTTGTATATTATTGGTTTATTCACCATAGGATAAAAATAAAGAATGATAAGATGTTATAATTTTAAATACATATTGCCATATTGGAAATCAATTTAACAATAGGTAAGTCAAAAAACATGTAAAAGCTGTAAAATATACTTATACACTACCTAGTTTAGGTTGTATACGATTGTGTATGGTAATTTGGTGTTTAGACGCTTAGTCGTTTAGTACATTAATTTAATATGCATATTACAGTATATGTCTGTAATAGAAGCCTAATACATATAATAGGACTGCTGAAGTCTTAAACTGTAATATTATGTATTTTTGTTTATACAATATGGATTGTTGAAATATAGTACTTGCGAGCGAAGCGAGCGCGTTATATTTCTAATGTGGTATTTGTAGTGGTAAAATTGATGAGGTAATGTGGTAATTGTGGTAATTTTGTTATCATGAAATGGTAATATGACATTTTGAATTCGGCAACACTGATCGCCAGTGCGCAGCCATGGAGGGTCGTAGAATTATTTCGTAAACGGCTATGGGGTGTGAGCGATCACGTGCATAACATATCAAAAATTACCTCCCCTTTTTTTAATTAAGTATGTCTCGGTCAGGTTTCAACCCGGGTGTCCCGTTATACCACCAAATATTTTGTTTCAAGACCCTCTAAATAGTCCCCCAATAGTTGGCATACTTTTGACCCCCCTCATTTTGAGTTCAGTATAACTCGGCTGGAATTCAAGTTAAAGACCTCGGATTAAGGGGGAACCCTTCCTTATGTTAAGGACTACCATTTTCCACTTTCGTGGTGTTTTGATTTTTTGTTGAGTTTTAATTGACTAACTTTTATTTTTGTTTTCCAATTTCGAAATTTTACAATTTTATTACCAAGGGCCTTCAGTAAGTATACGAGTATTTTATTTATTTGTTAATTGTCATTTCATGGGACTTTTCATGTTTTTTTATTATTCAGACTAGTAGTGCAGGCCAAGATTTCGGCGATGTAGTTGTTGAACCCGAGAACGTAAGTTTATCACGTATATCTAATAATTTTTATACTCGCAAGTTCACGTTTTATGTCTGTGTTGATATTTGTTAATGAATTTTGATTTTACAATTTTACGTTTTTTAGGAATCGCGGCCGCCGCCAACTTCCGACATGGTGAGTGAGATTTGGTTAGGTTAAAATTCTGCTATAGATTATAAATAATACGATATTAATAAACAAAATAGAACTTAATGTATTTATTTAAAGTCTGGCAACTGAATTGTAGAAAACATGATAATTTAAATATTAATACCAACGGGCGACGACAACAACAATAACAACAATAAAAGTAATATTATGTATTCATTTTATTTCAAGACTTTTGTGCATAGTAGACGATATGTGCACTAGGGACATTTTGGACCGTCATTTGGGTTTTGTCACTCATAAATCCCAAGAAGAAACTTTCGCCACGTTTTAAAATAGGACCTACGCTATTTAAACCAACAAAAGATGATGTACATCGATGCGTGCGCTCCATCCTCTCGTTTCACCATCAAACGGCGTGCAATGTTCGAGGAGGACGGCGATGTTGGTGCCAAGATAATGGCTGCAAAGGATTTGAAGAGTGGCACTGTGATTAATGAATTGTGTAGTAGGCTGGTGACGGTTAGAGAATCATTTTTGAAGCCTGGGCGAAATTATTTTTCTGTCGTCCACAGCAACTACAGTAAGAAGTCACAGTTATGGTTGGGTCCAGCTGCTTACGCAAACCACGATTGCAAAAGCAATTGTGACATTCGTTATCTACGGAGCAGTGTGGCGTGCCTTTGTACCAACAGGCCAATTCGTGTCGGTAAGGAGATCACGGCTTTTTACAGGCATCATTATATTGATGCAAATAATGTGCATTGCCTTTGCACGACTTGCAAGGAAAAAGTGGAAGGTGCGTATGGTAATACTGAACTTCCATTAGTAGCAAAACCGTTTCTGCAATGTGCCCATTGCCCTGCGAGGTTCCTATTTAAATCGTGGTTGGTGTGGCATCTTTCGAGGTACGTGCACATTGATAAGTTTGCATGTGAAGAATGCGGTGAGTCTTTCAGCAGGAAATCATCGTTGAAGAGGTGAGCCAAAGGCCACGATTACTCATTGAAAAATTTCCCATGTACGCTATGCCCAAAGTCCTTCACACGAAAAGAAGATGCCGCTCACCACGAGAACATCGTTCACCTTAAATTGTCAACTCAGAAATGAATGGATTGTGAGTTGACATTTAAGTCCAACAAGGAGATGCAGTATCACCACAACCGCTGTCACACTGGATTAAGTGTGAGCAGTGTGATGCGGCCTTTCACGCACCGAATGCATTGCAATACTAATCAGTTTTCTTCGGCTCGTTGTCTCTGCACATTGTACTTCTCATTAGTACGTTCTATATTAGAATACGGTGTGGTGGTGTGGCATCCCTACCTAGCTAAAGACGAACTAAGACTCGAGCGTGTACATAATAGATTTCTTTCCTACATTGCCTACATAATGAAGATACCTCACCCTACGCATGACTATTCCTTAATTCGTAGTTCTTTGGGAATACCAATGCTGTCAACTCGTCGACAAGATGCTGATGAGCACTTTATAACCTCGCTCCTAGGTGGCACCTTAGATGCACCCGATCTCCTCTCTAAAATATGTCTTCGTATCCCTTCCTTCTTCTCCAGAAATCACGCACTCTTCCAAATTCCAACTCACAATACATTATATGGACATAATCACCCCTTGCACAGGATGCTTCGTACTCTGAACAATCTTAATTTTGATTTTAATAAGTAATTAAATAATATCATTGTTATAAATATGTTGTATTATAGTTTTATATTACTAAATTAAGGTATTACCATTTAGTTTATATTATGTTGTGTTTTTTTTCCATATGTTCTAATTTTGTGTGTATTTGTATTATTATATTTTTGTTATATCTATTAATTAAACTTAATCTGTTAATTAAAAATTGCCGTTTGGCGTTTATATATTATAAATAAATAAATAAATAACCACCGGAAAAGGCGGCATTAGATCGTGAGTGAAATATTATATAATTAATAACGTCAATTAGAAATCGTGAAAAACTCTATGCGAAATTACTTAAACAACCATTTAATACGTTACTTAAACGTAAATTTGTTAATTATAGAAATATGCTAAATAGTACAATTAAGCTAGCCAGAAACATGTACTACCAAAAACTTATTATACTTGCGGGATCTGACTCAAAAAAATTTGGAATCTAATCAAAGATGTTTCATATAGTAATAAGCGGAAGAACACAGTTGTTAGCAGTCTTTTAAATAATGTTGGCGAAAAAATAACTGGTAATGAAAACATAGCACATGAGTTCAATAGCTTTTTCTCTAAAGTTGGTAGTGTTATATCTAATAATATTAAAAGTAATAAATTCCCACATATTAGTTTTGATTCGCTTAACAGAGACTGCTATATCTCTGACTCTATATTTTTAAAACCAATTGAACCGCCTGAAGTACTTAACCTATTAAATGCTATTAAAAATATCAATACCTTTTCTAATAACTCAATATCTAATCATATTCTTAAAAGGACGTCAAATTCTATAGCAGTACCTTTAACAATAATATTTAATATCCTTATTTCTAAAGGGGAGTTCCCGAAATCATTTAAAGAGTCTATAGTTATTCCAATTTATAAAAATGGTGACAAAAAAGATTGCTCTAATTATAGGCCTATATCACTCACTTTAACCTTGTCAAAAATATTCGAAAAATGTCTTAAAAGTAGATTATTAGAGTTCCTAGATAGCCATAATTTTTTTCATGATAATCAATTTGGTTTCCGTAACAACCTCTCGACTAACAATGCACTATATGATACCACTCAATTCATATATAAAAATCTTGATATCAAGCAACATGTTCTTTTGGAATATTTTTAGATATTAAGAAAGCTTTTGACTCTGTTGACCATAATATTCTACTCGATAAACTTTATCATTGTGGAATAAGAGGTGTTGCTTATAGATTATTCCAATCGTACCTTAACGGTCGAGTGCAGAGAGTCAAAATTGATAACGTTTATAGTAATGAACTAGATATTGATTACTCTGTTCCGCAAGGTACCGTGCTAGGACCATTGTTATTTATAATATACATTAATGGTCTTCTTAATCAAAAAATCTCTGGGAAGATTATTTGTTTTGCTGATGACACTGTCATCTTATTACAAAATCCGTGCATAAATAATTTGTATAAGATGGCTGAGGAAAGTTTTACTATTGTTAAAAACTGGCTTGATAATAATTCACTAGAAATCAACTATGGAAAAACTAACTATATTCACTTTGGTATTCAAAAACTATTGATTTAAATAATTATAAAATCATTGCTCATACTAATAGTTGTATCGTCACTAATAATAAAAACAATTTATGCAAATGTAGAGAATTAAATAGAGTAAACTCTACTAAATACCTTGGATTGTATATTGATGCTAATTTAAAATGGGACGTGCACATAAATTTTATTAATAATACTTTAAGAAAATTTTTCTATATAATATATAAATCTCTTAGATCTATTTTAACCTTTAAATTAAAAAAAATGACATACATTTCACTTGTACAATCTATTCTTTCTTATGGAATCTCTTTTTTGGGGGGGACTTATCATACTCATTCTCGTAATCTTGAAATCACTTTAAACTCATTACTCAAATTTATCTTCAATAAACCTGCATTATTTCCTACTGCTAATTTATATAAAGAATTAGAGGTATTCAATTTAAAAACTTTATACACAAAGAACATTTGCCTATTATTTTATAATATGAAAACATATATTGATGTTCCATGTCATAACTATAATACTCGCTTTAAGAATAATACTAATGTCATCGTTCCCAAAATGCATACAGTATTCGGGCAGCAGAGCCCTAAATATAAGTTCATATCATTTTGTATAAAATATAATTTTAATTTACATGATTTTAACAGTTTTAAAATGTATAAAAAATATATAAATAATGTTTTACTTTAATAATTTTATCTAATGTATTGTATATATTGTATCTTACTAAGTTTGCTTTTTAATTTCTTACTGTAGTATTTTCTTTCCTCTTTTGTAATTCTCAAAAGTATAACTTCTATATCAATATAATTTGGCTAAGGCATCTAATAAGTTTAACCTAGTATGTACTTGTATGCGTATACAGTTACCTACACGTTATACCTATAAGATTTTACCATCTAGCATAATT
The DNA here is from genome assembly GCF_020184175.1 of Aphis gossypii. NCBI lineage: Eukaryota > Metazoa > Arthropoda > Insecta > Hemiptera > Aphididae > Aphis > Aphis gossypii. Next base: position 24,862 of record NW_026083166.1, read on the forward strand.
TTATTTAATACTTTGAATTGTTATATTATCTTATTTATATTGTTCTTACTATTCTCTATTTTGTTACTTTTATTTTCTTAATTATTAGGTAACGACCTTGTATCACAACTCTCTCTTTTCTCACAAGCTTTGCTTTTGAAAAGAGAACCAATGATCATTTAAATTTATTTATTTTTTAAGTACTTTGTTATAAATTGTAAATTGTAAAATTTGGTAATATAGAAATTATTATTATTATTATTATTATTATTTTTAATAAAGAATTTTAAAATTGTATGTCCATATTATGTTATTCTTAACGCTTAAAAAAAAAAAAAAAAAAAAATACGTAAAAATATTCAAAAAGTAACCAAAAATAAATAATTATAAACGAACAATTGCAGGAGCAGCTCTAGGTGAACCATTTTAAAATTATGACTAAAATGTAGATCGAAACTTTAGCTCGTGGATCCATTGCATTCGTTCAAATTAATTATATTATTGAAAATCATAAATATTAATAAAATGAAATATTAAAATTGACCCTTCAATAATTAGAAACTCTGCATGTTGTAAAAACGTTTGTTTTTACATTCCGGAATTCTGTACTATATCATAAGTAGGGCCCGGATTTCAATGCAAAATGCATCTTTTTTTGGTTAATCTTAGACAATGCTTTCCAAGTTTATAATTTGATTCATATAACAGAGACTTCAAAGGTGAAATTTTTATTTTGCATTTTTTTGCTTTTTTTTGCATATTTCAATATTTTTTCATTTTCAGAACATATTTTAGCATTTTTCGGTCATTTTTTCGTTTTCAATGCATATTTGTATAATATACAAGTTTAATATATAGACATAAAGAATTTATACATTTTACTGCCATAGATTAAAATATAAATATATATATATACATATATATTGCAGTATTCAATCTTTGATACGACATGTTCTTCGGGGTTTTTCTTACAATTTATAAACCGTCCTATACATACCTACAATAAGTACAATATTGTTTATCTTATCTTTATTTATAATCGCTTGGACTTGGCAAATAATAAATAATATTATTAATCGGTTAGTTCGTGTCACGTCGTGGTCGCGTTTATTTCGTTTTTAGTTGTGTTAATTCGTTCGTTCGTACAATGCCTAAAATAAAAGAATCTACTTCTTCGCGTTTGAGTGGCTACGTAAATGAATTTGGTAGAGATGTATTTACAACAGATGGGACCATTTTACTCTGTAAAATTTGTAATATTAAAGTTGCGGCTGAAAAAAAATTTTCAATTCAGCAACATATTTCAAGAGAAAAACATATTAATGGATTAAAATTGATGAAAAAAAAAAATGAAAAACCTCAACAACTCTTAAATAATGTATTAAACAATGATAAAACAAACATTTTTAATAAAGAACTTTGCATGGCTATGTTATCTGCGAATATTCCATTCAATAAACTGAAAAACAAGTTACTTAGTAATTTTTTAGCAAAACATAGAGACAAAAAAATCCCAGATGAGTCTACTTTGCGAAAAAACTATGTCGATAAATGTTTTAATGAAACTATTAATTCTATTCGAAAATACGTTGAAAATAAAATAATATGGGTTAGTATTGATGAGACCTCCGACATCGAAGGTAGATATGTTGCCAATGTAATAGTTGGTACACTAGAAATATCTGAGCCCGGAAAATCTTTTTTATTAAACTGTGAAGTGCTGGAAAAAGCTAATAATAGCACTATTACCAAATTGTTTGACAGATCCATGGGTATAATATGGCCAAACGGAGTAAAACACGATAATGTTTTATTGTTCGTCAGCGACGCAGCTCCATACATGGTTAAAGCTGGTAAAAATATAAAAGCTCTGTACTCAAAAATGGAACACGTCACATGCCTCGCACACGGTCTACACAGGGTAGCTGAAGAAGTGCGAGAGCATTTTCCTAAAGTGGATGCATTGATATCAAATGTAAAGAAAAATTTTTTAAAAGCACCTTCTAGAGTTCTAAAGTTTAAATGTATGGGCCCAACTATTCCTTTACCACCTCAGCCAATACTGACACGTTGGGGTACTTGGTTAGAAGCGTCGGTATACTACTGTGAATATTTTCAATTTATTAAAACAGTTATTGATGGATTTGAAGAAAATGATGCCATAGCTATCAAAAAAGCGCAACATTTAATGGCAGACAAAGAAATTGAAGCTAACTTGATATTCATAAAAGCCAACTATGGAAATATACCAAGCTGTATAACACGCCTTGAAGCATCAGGGATACCTCTAGTTGAGGCAATTGGTATCGTAAATAATGCTAAAACTTGTATTTTAAATAATACAAGCAGTTATGGAGAAGCAATAAAGAAAAAATTAGAAATTGTTTTAAATAAAAATAATGGTTATACTGTAATGGAAACGATTTCAAGTATTTTAGAAGGTAACGAAACCGCTCTAAAAAACATACCAGGAGAATTAACACCAGATGACATTTGTCATTTTAAATATGCTCCTATAACATCCGTGGACGTCGAAAGAAGTTTTTCAACATATAAAAATATTCTTTCGGACAATAGAAGATCTTTGGTGTTTGAAAATATTAAACAATATATTATTGTTCAATGCAATGCTCAACATTTTATAGGTAAAATAGCTTAACGTAGAATTTAACATAATCTTAAGTGTATATTTTGGTATGTTTAGAATGAACAAACAGCCTCTAATCAAACAGTCAAATCTATCGTCAATAGTCGCAAGTCAAATTTTTCGATTTTCAGTTGTTTTTTTTTTTTTAATAAAATTAAAATATTATATATTAACAAATTTTTTAATGTCATTTTTTTAGTTAAATGTATTTTTTAAAGGCATATTTAGCTATTTTTTAGAGCATTTTTCAATGATTTTTAGTGCATTAAAATCCGGGCCCTAATCATAAGTAATAACAAGATAGCCATTAGGTACTATATAAGACTGACCATTTGGCATCTATGTATTATTTGGAACTAAATACAAATTTTTCTTTTACAATGTTTAAAACATTGAATATCAATATATATAAATATATATGTTTAATTTTCAAATTAATATTATTGAAAATCATAAATATTAATAAAATTGTTGGAGCCGAGAAAATTAAATTATTATTATCATTAAGGCAGGTAGACCGGTACGACAATCAGCTAGCGGTAAGACATCTCGCGAGCGACTTCGTCATATTTATTTTATATTATATTGTACTTATAGTACCTTGTAGTGTTACAGCTATCCAACAAGCACCACCTTTTAGACGCATTACATTGCGAGTATCAATAATTATTAAATACAATAAAGTCTACAATTTTATACTGAAGTACGGATTTTTTATTAAAACTCCCCTTCGGCCCTAACATTTGGTCCATTCGTCGGGATAAATTGTAAATATTAAATAATAACAAGTACGTCGAAAAATTCACACGGTGAGCTTGTAGAATGTCTCGAGTACGTTTAAAACAGTTAGAGTTCAGTGCAAGGAGTCAGGATAACAACACTCACAGCACAACAAGCACAACATTGACGAAGAAACCACCATAAGTCTAAGCATGTCAACTACCGTCAACCGGGCCAACTTGGGGCGCGTGCTTAACTTGGGGCAAAAATATTATCTTTTAGTTTTACCTCCATAACGGTCTCTTATCAATTAATTGATGTGATACAAGTATTCTGTTGTTATCTTAGAAATATTTAAAATCATTTTACAAGTGTCGCAGCATCAAATTTTAAACGTAAGTATTAATTTTTATTAATTCTTTTTGTGTCTAATATCTATCGTTTTGAAAAGGTCCAAAAACTTACACTAATACTCATTGAATGAAACGCTTTACATACAAATCAATAATAAAACATATGTTCGGATGCGTGTAAAATTTACTACTCCATAATCTAAATTATTATAATCCTGCATACATATCTGTAAATTACGTTTAACTCATTTAGTCCAAATTGGGGCATTGTTCTTCAACCCTGGTCCAAGTTATACCTAGGATCATTAAATTAAATTTAAACAAGACTAACTTAGCTAAAATTTAGTCTAAATACTACTTAGGTATATTTATATTTTTAACTATGTACAGATGGGTAGATGCCGGAAAAAAATTGGTGGACGAACATACAAAAATTTTTCTGATCATGATTTGCAAAGAGCTGTTGCTCTCGTTAAGAACGGTGTTTTAAGTGAGCGTCAAGCAGCTGAACAATTTGGAATTCCAAAGTCTACAATTAATAGAAAGAGAAATAAGAAAAATTTGAAGCCTGTTGGGAGACCTTGTGTTTTATCTACAATAGAAGAATCTATGTTGTTGGACGGACTAGTTACAGCTGGGAAATGGGGATTCCCTTTGACATCAAAAGACATTGGTTTTATTGTAAAAAATTATTTAGACACTGAAGGCCGTAAAGAACAAAGGTTTAAAGATAATTTACCAGGTCAAGACTGGCTAAAATTGTTTTTACATAGGCATAATGATGTACTAACAGTTAAACTATGTGAAAACATAAAGCGAGCTCGGGTAGCAGTGAGTTGTGATACTATAAATTTATTTTTTGAAGAACTTACTAAAACAATTGAAGGTGTTGATCCGGAACTAATTATTAACTACGACGAGACAAACATGACAGATGATCCAGGAAAAAAAAAAGTAGTTGTGCGCCGTGGCACTAAACACGCAGAGTGTATAAAAGATACATCGAAGTCAAGCACCTCCGTTATGTTTTGTGGCACAGCATCAGGAGTTATATTACCATTATACGTAGTATATAAAGCTGAACATTTATACAATACTTGGACCTATAATGGACCACCTGGTACTAGATACAATAGGTCACGTAGCGGATGGTTTGATATGACGTTGTTTGAAGATTGGTTTTTTAGTATAGTGATGCCATATTTTCGAAAATTTCCAGATAAAAAAAAAGTTATGATCGGAGATAACTTGGCAAGTCATGTATCAACAAAAGTGATAGAATCTTGCAAAACAAATAACATTTCATTTGTACTTTTACCACCTAACAGTACACACTTAACACAACCCCTTGATGTGGCATTCTTCCGGCCTTTAAAAATGAAATGGAAAAAGCAACTGGATATATGGAAGGATAAGAATACGGGTGTTCTTCAAAAGTCTCAATTTCCCAATATTTTAAATAAAACAATGAAAGAATTAGGGCCTAACGCATCAAAAAATATCATAGCCGGATTTGAAGCTTGTGGTATAGTACCTTTAAATCCAGAAAATGTGTTAAAAAGAATTCCAAGAGAAAATTCTTTCAGTGATGACTCTTGGTTGAATTCATTTGAAAGTCATTTGGCAGAACGTCGCTTAAATGTAATATCTACTAATCCAAGGAAAAAAAGAGTGACTGTTCCAGCTGGTAAAAGTATATCAGAATTGAATACAGAAATAGTTGATACAAACAGTATCTCAAATGATATTGAAGACTTAGAAGTAGTTTTTTCTGAAGAACCAGTAATTGATAGCATTAATAGTGAACCTGAAAATAATCCTATTATTATTGTCATACCCACAACAGATCAACTTCCTGGGCCGAGTGGTAATAATAATCAAGATGATGATGATGAAGATGAAGTGTTCGATACAAAAAACCTTAGAGTAAACGATTATGTATTGGTAAAATGTCTTTATAATAAGAACTCTAAAAAAGCCAAATTTAAAACGTTCCCATGCCTTATTAAACATATAAGTAAGGGAATAAATGGTATAAAGTTTATTTGTAGTTTTTTAAGACAGTATAAAGGGAGAAGTGAAACATATGTATTTCCAAATGTTGAAGATGTTATGGAAGTATCTAAAGAGAACATTTTAAAACGTTTGATGGTAATCAAAGAACATAGAAATACATTTACTTTTAATATGTAAACTAAAAGACTGTTTGTAACATGAATTCCTAATTTATATTTACAAATTATAAGACTTATTTAGTAGATAACCTAAAGAAGAAAGTTACCTGTTATTTAATATTTAACAATTATGTTATTATTTTTTAATTTTTAATGTTATTTTTTGTTTAATACTTTATAAATTGGTTAACAAGGAAGTTACCTACCTACTTAATATTTAATACTTAACAAGAATATTATTATTTTTAATTTTTAATGTTATAATTTGTTTTAATACTTTATAAATTGGTTAACAAGGAAGTTACCTACCTAATTAATATTTAATACTCTACAAGAATGTTGTTATTTTTAATTTTTTAAAGTTATTTACAAATTTTAATAATTTTTTGATTGGTTAACAAGAATGTTTTTATTTTTTTGTATATGTTAATATACACTCACCAGGTACAAAATATATTTTTTAAATTCAGAAAATTATCTAGTATTTTTTAAAAATTTAAAATAGTGCCCCAAGTTGGTTTGAGTATATTATAAAATAGATTTTTCATAAGAAAAACATGAATGCCCCATGTTGTCGATATTCGGTACAACATGGGGCAAGCAGAAAAATAAAAAAAACACATAGAAAGAATAATTTGTATGATTCAACTGCAACAGAAATTAATAAATTAAACCTTAACTAAAAAAAATGTTATATTGAAAATAACTGTAGAATAATTAGACTTAAAGTTATTTATAATAGAATTTCAAAACTGCCCCAAGTTGGCCTGGTTGACGGTACCATTGAAGAGTATGCAGCACTTGTATTGGATTTAAGGTAAGAGAGTCACGTTATAATTTTTTCCTTCCCTTTCCCGCAAGCCATACTAATAATAGAAAAATAATAAGGCCCCTAGTTATTTAGTCACGGCCCCCAGGTTGAGAAGCACTGCTATATAAGACTGACCATTTGGCATCTATGTACAATTTCGAATTAAAATACAAATTTTTCTTTTACAATATTTTTTTTTTTTTTTATTTAAATTAAGCCTCGGCAACTATGGTCATTGGCAATTATTTACATATTATATAAGTTACATATTAAATACTATTGATAAGATTGGACTTAGTAATAAAGTTTATCAAGTGTCTAGTGAGGACGTTACACAGATATTTCTTGTCTCCTACTTACAAGTGCGTAACATAGCAAGTTTACGCTTGATCACGTTTACTTCCGTTTTTTTTTTAATTTGAGTGAATTTACATAATATTATGTTATTTGAATTTTGAGGGTAAGAACAATATCTGTGTTTGTATGTGGTCTTTTTACAATTGCTCGATTTTTAAAGGAGTTATGAGCATATTTAATTTACGATTTATTATTTATGCATAACTTACTATAAAATTGAACAACTGTAAAAATCCTATATACAAACACAGATTATATTCTTACCATCAAGTTTCATAATAGGTCGATTCGCTCAAATTTTTAAATTGACAGACTTACATGTGATCTGCTGAGCGTAAGTTTTCTATGTTACGCACTTTTAAGACGGAAACAACTTGTAAAAATTGTATTATCGATTTGTACTAGAAGTATAAAACATAATAATGAAATTCACAACATATGTACCCTTAATGTGTGCTAAATAACACGAAACTAAAAGATAGATTATTGTATTAAAAAACCATAATTGAATTATGTAATTTTAAATATTTTTATAAAGATAGAATGTTGGGATTACTGATTAGTGATTAGTGATTACACTCTAGAGTCTAGAATACTATAGATAACAATACAAATGTAAAAATGTCTATTTTTGTAACAGTTTATTATGAGATGTATTGTTTTACATTATCAGTATCCATTCAAATCAATGTTTTAAAACCATGTTGGTATTTTAGTGACGGAAGATACTAGATAGTAGAAATGTAATACACGTGATTCATTGTACAAGTTGTACGTATTCAGCTTTGAAGTTTCTTCTTAATTTATTATACTTAATTTTATTAAAATAGTTGTAATTATTCTAATATCGAATATATTATTGAACATAATAATAAATTAAGACTATTTAGTGATTGTGAATAATCTTTCGTATCAATCATCGTTATGGAACAAAAAAAGGCGAGTTAAATTTTTTGTATAATAATTTGTTTTATTTAAGCTACAATACGAATGTTTTGTTCTATTCGTTATTTGTAATTTTTGACCTTGAGTATGATAACATAATTAGACTTTAGCGCTGATGGTTAGTTTTTTAGTTAGGTATAGGTACTTATTAATAAAATTAATAAATTTAATTTAGAAAAAAAAATTAAGTTTCATAAAATAATTTGATGAGCACGTGAAATTGATGGTACCTATTATTTTTCTTACGCTTGCATATTATATTTCAACCAGTGTATAACGATGGGGTACATCAACATTTGTTGCTTGGACCTAGTTATTAGTTACATAAGCATATTTCAATATTAGATTGAATGACTCTCTTATTGTTATTATCGTTACCTACCTATTATCATAATTAACAAGCGAGGGATTAAATATTTTCCATAACCGATGATCTTACCATATTAAAAATATAATATACATATTATCAATAAACAATTTTTTAATATTTATTCAATATTTTTCAATATTAAAATATTTATTATTTAAATAAATAATATATATTAAAATATTTATTATTTAAATAAATAATATATATTAATATATTTAATATTTTTTATTTTATTTTAATTTTTTTCAATATTTTAGATTCTGAACGGAGTGATGAATGTACTTATTTTACAATGATGTATGTTTTTTTTTGTGTCTGTCGATAACATTTGGAGCAGTAAAAATGCTTCGATTTTTGACTTCAGCCCCTCTTTGAAAAGGAAATTGAATCAAGTTGGAACTTTGGGGGGTCAAAAGTAAAAAATTTTCAATATTTTTCAAATGAATCGGGAAAAACCCTAAAAAAATGAGGGAAAAACGGGATTTTTTACGCAAAACCAGTTTTCGTCAAAATCGAATTTTTTATTTTGCTATAACTCAAAAACTAATCGATTTAAATACTTGATACTAATTTTGACTTTTTTTGAACTATTTATAGACAATTGAAAATTTCAATTTTTCTAAGAATTTTTATTTTAAATAACGATAAAAATTTTTTGGCTGACCAGAAAATCTTGAAAATTTAATACAAAGTTTCTTATAAGTTGTTCTTGAAGTGATAAAAAAAAAAAAGAAATCGTTAGTCACAATTTTTTTTTATAAGTGCTTAAAGTTCGAATTTATACGAAATATGTCAAAATTGCGAAAATTTGCAAGTAATTTTGTGGTTGGAAAATCGTAAAAATGTTTACTTTTATAACTAAGTTTTGAAAATTTGGTACAAGGTTCTCCATAAATTTGTCTTCAAATATCTGTAAAAAAAACTCTACCGGGTTCAGACAAAAAAATTTTATGATTCCGATGTAAAAATGAATATCCTTAGTGCATTATAGAGGTAAAAAGTACCTAAACATTTTCCAACAGTTTTCAAAAAAATCGAGAAAAACAAAAAAAAATGAGTGAAAAACGGGAATTTTTACGCAAAACCAGTTTCGACTGAATCGATTTTTTTATATGGTTGTAATTCAAAAACTAATCATTATAAATACTTGACATTTTCACCAAATGTACTTATGTTAATGTTATCTATAGTATACAGTTAAATTTTCAAAAATTGTTGACTTTTTTTGAATTATTTATAGACCACTGAAGTTTTCGATTTTTATGCGAATTTTTTTTTGAAGTGTCGATAAAATTTTTTTGCCTCTATCAAAATGTTTGAAAATTTAATACAAAGTTCCTCATTAGTTATTCTTATAGTGATTAAAAAATTATAAGAATACATAGGCACAATTTTTTTTTATTAGCATTTGAAGTTCAAATATTGACAAAAATTTGTCAAATTCTTCAATATTTGCAAATTATTTTGTAGGTATAATTCATAAAAATTTTTGTATAAGTAGCTAAGAGTTGAAAAATTAATATAAGGTTTTTCATAACTTTTCCTTCAAGTATCTATAGAGAAAACTCAAAGCATCATTATAGAAAAAATTTTAAATTTTAACGAAATAGCGTAACGATAACGATTTATCCTCAAACGATTTTAATTATTTGTTATTATTCAAAAAAAGTATTAGTCATAGATACTTGAAATTTTTACCAATTATTTATATTGGCGTTTTCTTTACGTGATTTCATTTTGAAAATACTTAGACTTATTTTGAGCTATTTATATACAACTGAAATTTTCAATTTTGTGTCTTTGGGGGGGGGGGGGGGGGGGGCAACTTCACACTTCACAGCCGGTGCCCTAAATTTGTTTTTACTCCAGCACATCTCAAATACATACGAGAGTGTTTTTTCGAAAAATTCAGTTGTACGAATTATGAATTAAATAATAATTATTAGGAAAATTGTGTTAAATGTAATAACATGGTTTTTGCAGGCTAACCTGGAAGAAAACCATTAGTGAGTGGAGATATTGTTTTGGAAGAATTGCAATTAGTGGCAAATGATCTCTTTTCTGCAAATGGCAAACTTATTCCTTATTCACATGAATTGTGGAATACAATTAGTGAAAAACTAGATAGGAAATTGACACCTCAACATTTATTTATCAGTGTCTACCAGGATCGTCATTCATGGCAGACAATCCTTAGAAACATTGTTTCCAAACCGTTAGTATATGATTTTTTAGAGGATGGTGAAAATTCAGATAACACGATTACATCTGACACTGATGAAGAATCTGAGGGTTCGACCGATGGGAAAATAATCTGTAAAGTAGATATACCATATCGCGATTACATAAAAATGGGTCTCGTTCAAGTTAAATATGGTAAAAAAACTAATAAAAAATCATTTACGGTTCTAAAAAAAGGTATTTGGATGAATACGATCAATGACTATTTAATTAAGACTTCCAAAATGTTTTGTAATTTTATTTATAAGCGTTGTCGAGTGGCCACTGATTTTAGCAAGTCTAAACATTTCCTTCATTTCTCCGGATTTTGTAAAGAATGTGGTGATTGATTGGATGGGCAGATAACAAGCCAGATGAAGCTATGCCATTAAATGTTAATATAGTTATGGAAAATATGGATATTACACTTACGCATAAATCTAAAAGACCGTTGAATGGTGAAAAGCGTCGTGATATAGGAAAAGAGCTATTACATGACTGTGCAAGTAACTGGAGAAGAAATGCCACTAATACTTTAAAATTTGGTGAAAAAATTCCTGCCAATTTGTATAATAAAGATGTATTACGAAAATGTAAGCAAAGTGAAATAGACATAAGATTGGGTATAACAGAAAAGTGTCCAATAATGTCGTTGATTGAACTTAAACATTCAAAATATGCTGGCTCAATCCACTTAATTTGTGCAGATCCATTTATAACACATTATTGGACACCATCCCAATTGGTCGTATATAAAAATCATCGAAAATCTTACGTTCGAATGGCAATCGATGCGACAGGAAGCATTGTAAAGAAAATAAAAAGAACAAAAGAAGGTTTACTAAATAGTCACATTTTTTTGTATGAAGCTGTTATCTCCTCTGAAAAATTTCAAGTTTCAGTCACACAAATGTTAAGCGAAAAACAGGACACATTTACAATTTTTTCGTGGCTGAATATGTGGCTTATAGATGGAGTAAAAGCACCACATGAAACAGTCTGTGATTACTCTATGGCTCTTTTAGGTGGAATAACTAGAGCATTCTGTGATGGAATGGCACTTCATGCCTACGTGGATGTATGCCTGGATATATTAAAGGAAACATCAAATGGTCATGATATGTTAAAGTGTTATGTGCGAATTGATATTGCGCATCTTATTAAGCTCGTGTGCCGATGGAAATGTTGGAATCAAATAAGGACACCACACCTTAAAGATTTTTTTGTAAGGTAGGTACATATAACATTTTGTTATAGTATGGAAGCTAGGGTCTTAGGCAGTTTAAAAAATACAATTTATATTTTCTAATGCCATTGTATAATTACAGATGTGTGGTTTTATTAATACAATCTGAAGATTTAAGCAGCTTCACAGGTCATTTAACTGATATTGAAACAGTTTCATCTAGTGAATATGATGGACAATATAATAACGGTGTTGAACGAGTTAATTGCCCATCTGAAAATGCTAGAATACGATTAATAGAAAACATCAAAGGTAATTTTGATTCGTTAGTGTACCTAACTAATTAGTTATATTCTCAGATAACAAGATAATTAAGCTAAAAGTTAAAAGTTAATATGTTAAAAATATTAACTAAATTTAGTTTTAAAAAAGTTTATCTATTTATTTTAAATTACTATGTGGAACACATGAAATCGTAAAGAGTAACTTCGTTCTTATTAATTTTCTAAATTATAATAAACAATTTTATCAAATTTTTATCGTAATGTTTAGTGTATAGTGTACCTATACCTGTTTAACTTTACAGTTTACATAGTTATTAAATATTTAAACTTTCTGAATTACCTAAAATACAACCATTATTACCATTATCATTATTACAACCATAAAAACGAAAATTTTCAAAAATTTAAATTTGATGGATTATTTTTAAACCAAATGAGAAAAGCTAAGTTATTTCAACTGTCAATTAAACTAATTAAGTTCTAGTTGACTATAAAATTATCTAAATAGTTAAGTTGGACAGTTAATAAATAATTAACTTTTAAAAATAACTTTAACTTTTTAACTAGTTAATGCCCACCTTTGATATACAAAGTGTATACAAAGTGTTCAACGATAAAAAAATCACCTAGTATATATATTCGTAATTATACATTATTCTATTTTACATTTACCAAGAAACGTTTGATTATATATTTTTTAAAGATTGAATACAAATTAAACAAAAAACCAATTCTTTCTTTATTGGTGATAATAAGTTTATTGTGACTTTAAAATTTGATCTTTTTATAGGAAAATCTTATTTAATGACCACAACAGATGTAAGTGATAAAGATGATGAGACAGTGAATGAAATTAAAATTGATAAGAACTTAGGATCAAAAATGGCAAATTATTTAGATAATGTAAAATCCCGATGTAATTTAAATTCGTCAATAGTTGGTAACCGTTTAAACGCATATTATTCACTAGAAATCAGTAAAAATATTTTAAGACTATGTAAACAGTTTCCTCTCTGGAGCAATGTGATGAAACAATATTTTATGTCTCCTTACGATTCAGCAACGTCAGCGCCTGTTGAAGGAGATTTTTCCAACTTAAAGTCAAACATTTTAAGACACGAGTATGGGCCGATATCTGCTGATATATTTGTAATCACACATATTATAAGTCTAGATAGTTCAATGAAACTAGCATATGGTGAACAATCACATACTGAAAAAATTAATAAAGATCATAATATGATCTCCAATGAGAGTTTTAATGTTTCAAATAACTCATATTCTGTTACACATATAAGATCAGAAGTGGAAAATGAAACCAATGAGGTGGGCCTAAACATAAGTTCAGGCTCAAATAAAAATCAAGATTTAAAGGTATTACATTTAAAAGACCCCAGTGATGAGAGTGATCATAATAATGCCACAAATGACTCACCTTCTTCGTCTGTTGTGAGCAATGGTACTTTGAGTGACGAAGATATTTGGATGGGATTAACTAAGAAACAGACAAAACCACTTCAAAAACCTAGTAGACAAATGAATTTAGAAGTTGAAAACGAAAATAACGAGGTGGGCCTAAATATCAGTCCAGACTCAAACAAAGGCTTAAGTTTAAACGATTCAAGTGATGAAAGTGATATTAATAATACCTTGAATGCCTCATCTTCTTCATCTGTTGAGAGCTATGGTACTTTAGGTGCCGAAGAAACTTGGAAAGGATTAAGCAACAAACAAACTGGACCACTTCAAAAACCTAAAGAAAAAATAAAGAGACCAACCAAGTATACAGAACCATGCACGGAAATAGATCGAATTCTTAACAGATCAAGAATGAGGTCACATAAAAAAACCTTAATTCTTAACGGGAATATATCAAACCAGTTAAAAATTAAAGGTAAAACATACATTGTAAGCCAAACATGTCCATTTGACTCCATAGTAGTCGCCCTTGCTGTCTCCTATACGGACAATAAAAACTACAAAATGTACATTAACAATACAAAAAATAACTTATTACAATTTGCTAAAAACCTAGCGTTGTATGGAGGTACGAAATCTTTGTATGAAGAAAGAGTAAAACTACTTATGATATTTTTTGATAAATTAGAAGTTTATCCTCATGTGTTTACTATAAATGGGGAATGTAATGTTACCAAAATTGTCCAATGTTATTTGAAAAACAACCCTAGTGCAACTCAATATATTGATTGTCAAAAATGTGGAAAAAGAACACTCAATTCACCTACAGTTATTCTCCCAATAACACAGGATATTAAATCACTCCAATCATTAGTATTGGATTACATAAAAGAGGAAAAAATAATGTGCAGAAAATGCAATGGATTCAAACAATCCATTAGAACATTTGGTCAACATTTATTCATAGAGACTGGCATTAACAACATTCAAATTAAATTAGATGAAATCCCAACAGTTTTGTGTGAAAAGTAAGTATTAAACGAAGTAACATTTTAATCAAATAATTGACTGTATTTTATATGTTATATTAGATTTGAACTTGTAGCTGTTATAAATTACGTTCCTGGGCATTACACTACGTATGTTAGAAGAAACATACATAAGAACTGGGAATTACACAATGATATAAACCAAAAAATAATGATTGTAAAAAATACAAATGTAATTGTAAATCCACATATAATTGTATTTATATAAAGTTAACTGTTTTTTTTCATTAATACAACAAAGTTAAGAGTACAAAAGTTTTGTTAAATACCTATTATATTAAGAATCCATGATAGTTTTATATGATTATTTTATATATTTTTGTTTTAATTTACATATTATACTATTGTAATGAGAAATCAAAAAAATAATATTCAGTTTTAATATTTCATTATATTTAAGTTTTAAAAGTTATTACTAATAATACAATTAAATTATTAAAATGTCATTAATTAAACTTTTATTGTATGTTGATGGTTATCCGAAAGATTTATCATTGCATTGTTCAAAATACAGCAATATACAGCGTCTAAAAGGTGGTGCTTGTTGGATAGTTGGATAACACTACAAGGTACTATAAGTACAATATAATATAAAATAAATATGACGAAGTCGCTCGCGAGATGTCTTACCGCTCGCTGATTGTCGTACCGGTCTACCTGCCTTAATGATAATAATAATTTAATTTTCTCGGCTCCAACAATTTTATTAATATTTATGATTTTCAATAATATTAATTTGAAAATTAAACATATATTTATATATATTGATATTCAATGTTTTAAACATTGTAAAAGAAAAATTTGTATTTTAGTTCCAAATAATACATAGATGCCAAATGGTCAGTCTTATATAGTACCTAATGGCTATCTTGTTATTACTTATGATATAGTACAGAATTCCGGAATGTAAAAACAAACGTTTTTACAACATGCAGAGTTTCTAATTATTGAAGGGTCAATTTTAATATTTCATTTTATTAATATTTATGATTTTCAATAATATAATTAATTTGAACGAATGCAATGGATCCACGAGCTAAAGTTTCGATCTACATTTTAGTCATAATTTTAAAATGGTTCACCTAGAGCTGCTCCTGCAATTGTTCGTTTATAATTATTTATTTTTGGTTACTTTTTGAATATTTTTACGTATTTTTTTTTTTTTTTAAGCGTTAAGAATAACATAATATGGACATACAATTTTAAAATTCTTTATTAAAAATATTTAAAAAATAAAAAATAATAAATAATTATAAATGGGCTGACCGAAATGATGTGTGCGGTAGGGAAGCGATGTGCAAATTTTGAAAACGGACTTGTGATTACTTGCAATTTCCGAGGGATGTTTTGCTACAGGTTTGGAGCCGATCGGGTAAATCGGTAGGGCCAACTTCACGGAAAAAAACTACCCCCGTGGGTAAGGGAAATGAATTGCAAATTGTGAAAACGGACTTGCTATTACTTGCAATTGCTGGGGGAAGTTTTGGCACAGGTTTGGGATCGATAGGGTAAATCGGTAGGGCTACGTGAAGTTGGCCCTTACTTTCATGTTTTTTGTTTTTTGACGAAACTGCTGACTTGCAAATTGTATTAATGAACTTGCAATTACTTGCTAATAACTTGCAAAATATTGATGTATATTTGAAGACCATAGCATTTACTCGGAGGGACATCTTCACACACGTCGACATACGTCGAAGTAGTGGATTAGGTCTAAAGGGGACACCGCTTAAAAAAAAACGCGCCAAACGCTATACCTCCGAGGTATTGTGGAAATTAGCAACTATACATTTTATTAATTAAGACCGACACAGAAACCTTTCGGATTCATCAATACAAGACGCAGTCGTAATGGATTTTAATGTTATTCTTTTTAGATTCTGAACGAAGTGATGAATATATTGATTTTACAATGATGTGTGTTGTTTTTTGTGTGTGTACAGCATAACTAGTCGAAATAATGCTTTCAAAAACTTTATGAATGGTTTCCGATGGCATTGTGAATATCATTGGTCCAGTTGAGACCAAGGTTAGGTATAACTGACAGTTGAGTCATAGCAGTCGACAGGTATGTTGTGTGTTTCAGTTGTTTCGTCGCTTACGTATTTTAGTTTATTAATTGATTATGCGTTCATTATATTCGTTGTCATATATACATATATTTATACACATTAATATTATAAACATTATGGAAAATCAACTTGCTGAAATTAATACATTGCTAAATGAATTAAAAGTTAAATTTTAAAGTTAAAATTTAAAGCCTTCTCAAAACAAAATAATTAATTCTATTAATGAACAAGGGAAAATTTAAAACAATTTTAACAACAAATTTGAAGACATTCTAGAACAAATTAATAAATTATCTACCAAAAACTCCGAATTAAAGAATCGAATTACATTTCTTGAAGAAAATTTCAAAACATCAAATAAAGATAATGAAATTAATTTTGAACAGAATATTATTAATGAAGTTTTTGACCGTCAATCTCGTGCAAAAAATATTATAGTATATAATTTACCTGAGGCAGTATCAGACTCAAACAATATAAACTCAGATGCAAATCAAATCAAACTAATTATTAATGAATTAAAACTTAATTATAAGCCTATGAAACTTCATCGTCTAGGTAGACCTACTATCAAAGATCGCTCTTTAAAAGTTACTTTTCTAGAGGTAAATCATACTTTTGATATTCTTCGTTCTCAATCAAATTTACGTATTACATCATTATGGTCAAATATTAGAATTTCATCAGTTCGTACTGAAAAACAACGATAAATTATATCTAATCTACGCAAAGAGCTTGAATATCGTCGAAACGGAGGTGAAACGGATATTATCATTAAATACATTAAAGGTATTCTCACTATTATCAAACCAAAAAAACGCATAAAAATCACTTAATTTACATGTTCACTCTATTATCAAAACGTACGTGGCTTAAACACGAAATTACATCAATTAAATAAATATATACCTTCTTCAACCTTTGATATTTTCGTGTTTACTGAAACATGACTGTCCGATAAGATAAACACCGGTGAACTCGGCTTCAATAAACATAACACATACAGATGCGACCGCAATAAGAATACTAGTCTACTCTCTACTGGTTGTGGCGTTTTAATTGCTGTTATCGATAACTTCACGTCTCAATTATTAAAAATACCAAACACCAAGCTAGAAATAGTATTTGTTTTAATTAAATCAAATCGAACTAATATTTTTTAAGTTCTGTATACATACCCAATCAGGGCCGTCCCGAAAGAAAAATCATGGGGGGGGGCTAGATTTATCAATTTGCCGACTAAAATTTTTTTTTAATGTATATATAGGCGTATAGGATCTTAAAAAATGTTCTATGACTTATTGGTTTATCGCATGTAAAATACGTGACATAATATGTTTAGAATAAAAATCATTTTTTTTAAATATCTTCATAATTAATAAAATAACAAAAAACGTATTGTTAGATAAGCACATGATAAAATTGTTAATGTTAAAATACATGTCTTGCAAATAAATGGTAATTTGTATAGTAATATTATAATACACAATACATATTTATGTATTTAACAAAATAATAAACTTAAAACTATTAAATAAATAATAAAAATTATATTTTAATTCTACGTTGCTTTAACATTGCCCACTGTTTGGAAATCTGTGTAAGATCTAAGTTATCTAAGATGTCTTTTTCTGCATTTAAAATCATAAGTGAATTTAATCGTTCATCGCATGTAGAAGACCTTAGATAATTTTTAATTAATTTTAGTTTGCTGAATACCCTTTCATTGGATACTACAGTAACTGGGGCAGTAAAAGCTAAACGACAAAGTATATTTGACAATGGTAAAATATTTTTAACTACTTCCGATTTCTGCATAATTTCATTTAGAGATTTAATTGAATTACTGTTTTCTTTATTGCACATTCTAAAAAGTACTTCACAATCTGATTGAACTGCATCAAAGTCAGATATTTTTGATCCATTACTTTCTGGAGAAAACATTAAAAATGAATTTTGTAAGTTGTGTTGTGATAGGTTTGAAACATTTAATGGATGTTTAAAAATTTCAAAAAGTGGTTGAATTGTATGTATGCATTTTTTTAAATTGTCTTTAGTTAAATTAATAAGTGTATCCAGGACATTTTTAAATTCTTTTCTATAAAATTGCTTCATTGTAAATTCTATTTGATTATTTGTATTTTCATCTAACCAATTTGGAGCTTTTCTTGTTCGATGGTGAGTTTTAAAGTCTGACATAGAATCCACTTCTAATATTTTAGCAAATAAAGAAGCACTTTCAATAAGGTTATTCATGGAGTCCGTATCAGAGTTTATGTCTTTTAAGCTTTTGATTGATGAATCAATTATATGAGCTGCATCAACAAGACTCAAGTTTTGAGTTTCAAGAGTTTCTGTTAATATTTTTAATTTATACATGATGTTTTTCATGAAAGACAATGACACCAAAAAATCAAAAGAAAGAACTTTTTTTCTGAGTCCTAAAGCTTTTGTTCTAGTATTTCTATCAAACACATTATTTGATAATTGAATTGTTTGTAAACATTTGGATATTGCTTCTAATGAAGACCATACTGCTTTAATTGACTCAGCACGAGCCGTCCAACGTGTTTTTGATAAATTTCGCAAACGTAAAGTGTTTTCAATATCACTTATATGAGTATTAAGTAAACCATATCGGTTAGTGCTTGAAGAAAAAAAAAAACATATATATTTTCTAAAATGTCGATCATATTACTAATAATTGAACTAGATTCGCAGCTGTGTTCTAAAAAAGTGTTAAGTCTATGTGCCTGACAGGGAACAAATGGTATTTTGTGACCAACAATTTTGGAAAGATGTGCTTGTGTACCATTTTGTGCACCTGACATGTTGCTAGCAAAATCATAAGACTGAAAGGCTATACTATTTGTACTTAAACAATTTTTTTCTAAAATATGTATAATTTGTTTAGCCGTTCCGAGGCCAGTTTTATCTAGACCTTCTGAAATGTCTAAAAGTCTTTCAGTGGCTTCAGCATTGTCATTAACATTACGGATACATATAGCTAGTCGATCTTGATTAGATATATCAGGAGTTGTATCAGCCATTACAGAAAAAATATTTGCCTTTTGTACCTCTTGGACAATACATTTTTTTGTTTCACCGGCTAAAATATCAATGAATTCATTTTGAGAGCGAGGTCCTAAATAAGTGACATGATATGGACTCATGGATTTTTCACTTAACCATTGATTTAAAATTGGATTATATCTAGAAACAAGTTTAACAAATTGATTAAAATTTCCATCATCTTCACTTCCATCTCCTCGAAATGGCAGTCCTTGTCTAGATAATGTACAGGTTATATCAATTAAGATAGTTACAACTTGCTTATTAAATTCCTTTTCCTGGTTTATCTTTATAGCTTCCACTCTTGCATTTTTGTTCATAATCAAATCAATATGATTTGAATTAGACATAAAATGACAATAATCATGTAATGCTGCTTTATGAGACAAACTGGAAAAGTGTTGTTGAAGTTTCCCTAATTTTTTTGTACCTCGACTTTTCATCTTATGCCATTGATTTACTCCATAACTTATCCAAGCTAAATCTGACGATTGTCTACCATTTCCTTTTGGGAATAGTGTGCATGCAAAACAATAAGCTGCATTTGTAATTATACTATATTCTAATAAAGGATATTCACAATACCATTTTGGATTAAAGCGATTTTGTTTTAATTCATTTATGTTAGGGTTAACAGGAAATTTGGTTAGTTTAGGCTGATATGGTCCCAAATTAATTAAATACTGCCTTTGAGGTGATGATGTAATAGGGCCTCGTTTTCCAGGATCATGACTGACAAGATCATCAAAAACATAATTTTCATTTTTATTTTCAACCGATGTCAGTTTTTGTGCTACTTTTTTTGAATTTATTAAAAATTGCCTTGTTTTATCTTGTATTGTACTAATAATTTGAATGCTTTCCAAAATAAAAAAAATTGGATTTGGGTAAGGATCATTTTTTACTTTTGATAATAACATATTGCATAAATTAAAATCATTAATAAGATTTTCTAACTGACCAGCACACGATATCCAGGATAATTCATTTTCATTATTGAGGTTGTTTTCTGAATCATTTTGGTAGTTATCAATGTTATCATTCTTTTTTAATAAATTGGGATTTGTCATTACTGATGATTGAAGATCCTATAAAAAAAAATGTTGGTTTACTAATGTTGATAAATTAATTTGAATTGACAAATGTAAAGTTACTTAATAGACATATTATAATATAATATATACACAAAGAATGCTCACTAAGTACCTTTTTTCAATAATACAGTTACTCCAATATAAACATATATAAATATATTATAAAGAATATATTATAAAATCTACATTTTTTAAATATTATCTTAAGTAGTACAATTAATAGTGAATCACTATTTTTATTTTAAATAAAAAACATTAATATACTCTTTAATTGTTTTAAATTTGTTTTTACCTTTGTTTCCAAATTGCTGTCATTATTTTCAATTGTTATGTTTGATATCTTCTTTTGTTCATCAGATTCATTTTTAAAATTCTAAATAGATTAATAAAATTATAATTAATTTATTAATTGGGTTAATAATTTATAATAATTAATATTACTTCAATGTTCTCAAAATTGTCTATGGTCACTTTAGTATCAGCAGAATTTGATTTAAAATTATTGGCATCTTGTGTTTGGATTGAAATTTGTAATTCAGGAATCAATTCAGATGGAGACATTTCAAAACACTTATCAATAAATAGGTATACATTAACAAAATATAACAAATATATATTTCATATTTTATAATATATAGGATGCCTTAAAAAATAAATATGTATTAAAAATAAATATATATCTAAAAGCTAAAATAACCTGATTAGAAACAATATTAGTTGCACATAATGATGATAAAATGGCCTGATTCGATGGCTCTAATTCGACTGTCTGTGTTTTTGATTTCAATGTCTACAAAAATAAAACAAAACACATCAAACTTACTTTCATATAGTTATTTAGTTTTAATTTATTTAAGTAACTGTAATTATTTTAAAAAAATATAAAAATAAGAAAATAGGTACATGATTTGTTTTGCAAAAACATTTATTTTCTGTTTGTAAACTTACTATTTACTAATATATAATACCTAATTAGTAATTTATAAGTACTTACATTTTCAAAATTCTGTCGAGCAAATTCAAACGGACTTGCAGGAGCGCCTACATGTTTGACCTTTACGCGTTTACCATGATGTACTTTAATTTCATGTTTTTTTCTATAATCATCATCAAAAATCGACCCACACGTTAAACATTCCAGCTTAATTCGTTTTCTTTTGTTATGGCACTTCACTATGTCAGACATTTTTCCGATTAAAAAAATAAACTTGAACGTTATATAAACAATTTGAACGAATTACGAAGAACGTCAGGTCTGCAAATGGTCTTCGCAGTTTTCACGGAGGAATAATGCAATAATGTGTTAACTATAACCACAATTAAATATTAGTTTTGTTTTTATTTATAAATAGTAACAATTGTGGTCTGTAGATTACGTCGACAACAAGTTACGGCTGCGGGAGTTTTTATTATGTAATACACTATAAGTCTATAAATAATATAATAATACCCTGGGTATTGAGTATTGATAGTTTGTCGTTTGATCATATTATAAATAAAAATAAACAATAGGTATGTATAGAAATATCGCCGTCATCGCGAGCAGATACGACTATATAATATATAGTTCCAAAACATTGGCAATAATTAATAATATGATGGATTGACTTTTTTCAGTTTTTACAATCGGATTACGTATCTATAACAAAATAAATGTATAATTATTTGAAAAATTATTGTAATTTTAAATTATTACGAAATTGAAATTACTTTTATCCGACTGTTTTAGATTCGTTGGATATTATGATTTTGCCGACTATTTTGAACATAAAAATATCTGGGGGGGTAGTCCACCCCCCCACACCCCCCCCTTCGGAACGGCCCTGTACCCAATTATTCGTCAATTGAAATATTTATTGAATACTTTGATTGTGTTAACTATGTTATTCAAAATTACCCTAATTCTAATATAATTTTATTAGGTGATTTTAACTTACCTTCCGCAAACTTCTCTAATGTTAATTCTTTCTTTTTTGATTATTTAGAAAATTTAAATCTTGTTCTACATAATAATATTTTAAACTCAAATGGCATATTGTTAGATTTTATAATATCAAACTATAAACCATTAACTGTAACTTAAAATAATTTTCCTGTCGTTAATATCGATAGTCATCATCCACCATTAGAAATACAGTTTTCGGTTGAAAGTGGTATTAAGTGTAACATATTGGACAGTGAAATTAAATACAATTAGATTAAAGCAGACT
Source organism: Aphis gossypii (assembly GCF_020184175.1). Taxonomy (NCBI): domain Eukaryota; kingdom Metazoa; phylum Arthropoda; class Insecta; order Hemiptera; family Aphididae; genus Aphis; species Aphis gossypii. The sequence continues at coordinate 47,824 of NW_026083166.1, forward strand.
ATTTAAGTATAATCAATGCCCTTGGGAATATCCAATGGATGGAATTATTTAATAATAATGAAATAGATACTTATACTGAAATTTTCTACAATATTTTGACTTTCTTATTAAAAAATTTACCCCTACATATCTTAGTTATAAATCATCGTTTCCGCCATGGTTTAGTAATAATTTAAAACATCTCATATCACTTAAAAAAAAGCACATTCTTATTACAAACAATCTCATTCAGCTAATGATTACTTAAGATTCACTACGTTAAGAACTCAATGTAAATCATTAAGAGCCAATAATTATTCGGATTATTTATATAATATTCAAAAATCGATAAAATATAATCCCAAGCTTTTTTGGAAATTGTTTAATGATAAAAAGCCAAATAATACCTTTCCAAATATAATGCAACTCGATAATGTTCAAATTGATAATAGCCAAGATATGGTCGATTTATTTGTAAAGTATTTTTCTGATGTGACATATCATACAATCATTAAGTTATTATTTAAATGTGTTTATATTAATAAATACACATCAATGTTTCTTTCTATACGGCCATTTTTTTATGTACTGAAATACAATTGTACAGTAATGAAATAATAAAACTACAAAATATAAAATATCAATGCCCCAATGCACATTTAATTTATTATTAATTTTTATTACGAATAATTTAAAAATTATTGATGTAATTTTCATGAAATTAAATAAATTTTATAATAAAAATAAATTAAACAAGCATTATTTAGGGAGTTTTATTTAAATGTATGTATTATCTCATCAAGATGATTAGATTAAAAATATATATATTTATTATCTTATGTAGATACCTAATTATTTGATTATCTATGCCTAAACTTGTCAATAAATCCTAATTATTTTATTTTTATGATCTTAACTATTCATATGCTAAACAAAACACCATCATTCAAAATTTGTCTACCTTAAATGATTTATAATTTATTAACATTATCAACTCTAAAATTATATATTATTTATGTATTATATAGATGACAACGATCAATCATCACAGTCATCACTATTACTCTGGAGAACAACCTGCCCCCATAAAAATGAGTTAAAAAGTAATAAGCATGAAAAAGTAAATTATTTAACTTCAAACTGATTAATTTTTATTTTTTTTAAATGACAATCAACAACCAAAAAAAAAAAAAATGAAAAAAAAGAAGAAAACAAAACAAAAAAAAATTTAAAAATCGAGTATGTAAATTGTATACCAATTGAGTATGCTATGTGATTAATTTCACATACCTAATTTATTTAATTTTTTTTTTTTTAAGAGTGTAAGACGTGTAAAAAATTCCATTTTGGTCAATTCCGACGACTTCAACAGGCCACAATTACACACAAAAATAGAAGTTAGTAAACCTATATTGGATATTAAATTTTAATTGATTAAGCAATAATAAACAAGTGTTTTATTGTTTGTATCAGAATGCAATATATGCAGCTTTGCCCACAAAGGCAGGTGCTGGTGGCGGCCAGAGAACCAAGTAATTATTGAATTCAATAAAACAGTTTCTTAACTAGGTGCAATTTGAATATGATTATTTTAATGATACAATTTTTTAAATTTTAGAAAACTACAACCAAGGACCTAAGGGAGGTCCTCAACTCCCGAAGAAATAAATTAGTAAATTTTTTTTAATACTTAAATATCACTATGCACATATCGAATATTTAAATATAATAATATTTATACTAAGTTCCTGTTAATTATAATCAAACCATGTCTTCATTTAATTAATTTATCAGTGGAATATCCAAGAGAAAAGTCCAAACTTCAGGAAATATTAAATTACTCTATAGTTAATTAAATAATAGGTGTATATGATTAGGTATAGGTTGATAGTGCAATTATTGATACCCATTGCAATTTAATTGAAATCATGGACGCCCATTGGGGGGAGGGGCAAGATAGGGCACTTGCCCCCCTGGACAAAAAATATTATGGACTTGTAGCTCAATAAATATTATCATAATATTATTATTATCTTTATTAACTTACATTTGAGAATTTTTTTATTTTGACCCCCCCCCCCCTCTAAAATGTTACCCATGAACGCCCATCATTGAAATAACTAAAATGACTCATTTTTGGTTTTCATAACCACACAATATCAAAATATATTTATTACTACATTCAGAATCTAAAATATTTGCAACCAAACATTAAATGTGTATTTATTAAGGATTTTTTTTTGTAATTTAACTAAACAACCACTCTCTCTCAAAAAAAATTCTGAATATCACTGATAATCATAAAAAAAAAATAAAAAAAAATAGGGCAACTATCGTCCTCAAACACCGCAATAGTGTACCACTAAAGAATAATGTGTATACACTGAAGAATAAGTTTATTAAATATATTATGTCACAGTCAAACTAAGCATTTTACTAAATGACAAATAGTGAAATAAGTCCATTTTTTATTCAATTTCACTACCAGTCTAGATATTTAGTTAAATGATTTTAAGAAATTAAAAAATGTAACGATATTTTCTATAATTATTACTGATTAATTTATATTTATTTATTTTTTTGGTGTAAACGCCCAGGTGGGCTCAAGTACAGTGAAAAAAATATTTAATAATAACATTGATAGAATAAAGATACAAGTACAATAGTAGTAAGAATTATGAACATACAATACAATTACAAGATAATATAGACAATATTAGTGATATGACAAGCTGCTAAAAACAGTGTTTTAAAGAATATAAATTATTCATAATAAACGGATCAAGTTTTAAATTATTGCACTGGTTATTCGATAATAGGTGCCGTAAGATGTTCGATGAAAAGGGATTATAAATGTGGTACAAGAGCGTGAATGGAATTTAGGAACATGGAAGTTTATAGACTGTAATGGTTCTGGACAAGATATAACACAATTTATTAATTTAAAAAGAAAGCAGATGTCTGTATATTTCCGTCTATTAACAAGGGGATCTAAATTGAGGGAATCCTGTATAGAATTAGGGGATATTGACTCGGATGATTAATGGAATGCATACGTCTCTTAACGTAAAAATCTTCTTTGTACACGCTCAAGCGATTCCATAAAGCTGACTCATGAGGGGTTCCAAATAATTGAACAGTATTCCATCGTAGGTCTAACTAAAGTAATATACAATGTTTTTAGACACTGTTCGTTCTTAAACTCTTTGGTATTCCTAATTAAGAAGCCAAGAGTTCTTAAGGACTTCGTACAGATACGATCAACGTGTGACTTAAATGAAAGATCAGTTTTAAAAACTACCCCAAGATCTTTAATGATACTAATATCCTCAATGTGGTTTTCAAAGAGATGATAATCATTAATAATTCAGATCTTGAACGAGAAAAGGACATTTGAAACACTTAGCAGTGTTCAGTTTTAACCCATTTAATTGGCACTAATCACAAAATCTGTTCTGGTAATCTTGAATTTTATAATGATCATTAATTGTGACGACATTTTCATAAATCTTGAGATCATCAGCAAACAGTTGGTATTTACAGTATTTGAAACTAACACTCATGTCCAGAATAAATAATGCAAATAGCAGTGGTGATAAATGCCCCCTTGGGGAACACCAGATGGTACTGGTATTTTATTAGATAGAAAACCATTTACTTTCATCTGTTAAACTCTATTCACTAAGTAAGAACTAATCCAAGTTAACAAATGATCAGATAAGCCGTATGTCTTTAATTTTGCAATTAACACTGAATGGTTAACTGAATCAAAAGCCTTGCTGAAATCAGTATAAATAACGTCCGTCTGAATTCCGGATTCCGTAGAATTTACCAAGAAATTATAAAAACTGAAAAGATTAGTTTCCACAGAACGCCCTTTCCTAAATCCATGTTGGTTATTATCTAAAATTTTTTCAAAAAGAAAATGTTAATGCTTTTGACACTAAATCATCTAACAATTTTGGTAGAGATGATTATTTTGCAATTGGTTTGTAATTATCTATTAAACTTTTGTTACCAGATTTATAAACAGTTGTAATAAAATTGGTTTTCCACTGGGAGAGGATAGAGCCAACAATTAATGAACGATTAAATAATATACATAAGAGAACAGTTAACGAAAAGATACATGACCGTAACATAATATTAGGAATACCATCTGGACCAGGGCATTAATTTAAATCTAAAGAATTAATGGCCTCAAAGATTTCGCTAACAGAGAAAGTAATATATGGTTGTACCTGGTATAAATCTGCATAGTTTTTTGAGTAACCAAGACATTCACCAATATTCAATTTGTTGGTAGAATAAACCGAACTGAAAAATTCTTTAAAAAGATTAGCGACCTCAGGGCCACCTTTTGATGACTTATCTTCAAGCATCATAGTTTGTGGTATGCAATTATTTATTTTTAAACCATTGATGTATCGCCAAAAAGACTTTGGATCAGAGGTGATGTTAGATTGGATTCTTTGTAAATAGCGCAAGTTACTCAATTTAGATTCCCGTTTGCATAAACTACGTAAACGCGAAAATATATTGTAGATAAGAGGATCTTTTGTAACCTTAAACTCTTTATGTAAACGTTTTTTATTGTATATTAATGATTTTAGTTCCCTACTATACAATTGAGGATACTGGTTTTTATGTTTATAGATTTTAGGAATAAACGAGTTAATTGCATAATGAATGACTGAGTAGAAATTAGATACGGTGACAGAAAAATCTAACATATCACTTAATAAAGAATCCCAGTCAATATTATTAAAGTAAGCATTCATCGATTCATAATTACCACGTATAAAATTAAGCTCTAGGGACGGGAATGGCGTTTTAAGAGAGGGAACAAAATCTGGACCAATTTTTTGAAGTGGGGGATGGGCCACGTCAACAGAAATTAATGGAAACGAACACTTTGATACTTCTAAAGCAGAGGTTCTCAAAGTGTGGGGCGTGACCCCCCAGGGGGGCGCAAAAGCTTTATAGGGGGGGCGCAAGACAATTTTAAAAATCAACATTGCATTGGTAGAAAAAATTAAAGAAATTGTGAAATGTCCGTAATAATAATCGCGTTTTGCATTGTATACAATTCGGTATATTTATACATCACATACAGGCAGCAACAATCAACACGAGCCATTATCTATAAAAGGTTTGTTGTTTCATCGATAAACCATTATTGTCCGTCATTCTATTTTTAAACATTCGCAATTCTACGTGTTCAACTTTGACAAGGTTGCGATAGTATAACGTTGTCAGTTCGATATCGTGTTTGCTCCCTAGTGCGTGTGAGTACGTCTGTGTGAATACGTTTTGTTTAATTCTATTATTCTGGTATTAGACCTACTTGTTATTCGTAGTACGCGGAGTAGTACGTTTAATAATGAAGAGATTTTTGATAATTGATCAAACTAGTGCTTCAACATCAAGCAGCAGTAATAAAATTATGAGGGCTGATGTCAGTAATGTAAACACCAAACCAGCCGCCAGTACTTCAGGCCCAGTGTCGAATTCAAAATCTACAAAATTAAGAAGGTATGACAAAAACTATTTATCTCTCGGATTTACTAAAACTACGATAAATGGTGAAGAACGGCCTCAGTGTGTAGTATGTTTAACTGTATTAGCATCTGATAGTATGAAACCTAATAAATTAAGGAGGCATTTAGAAACAAAACATGCTGAACTAGTTAACAAACCTAAGGAATTTTTTGCTCGGAAGTGTAGCAGCTTTCAATCTACTCAACAGACATTTAAAAAAATGACAACTGTGCCTTCCAAAGCTCTTTTAGCGTCTTTTAAGGTTGCTCATAGAATTACCAAATGCAAAAAGCCACACACAGTAGGTGAAACTCTTATGTTCTCGCTGGTAATGCAGCTGTTGATATTGTTTCTACAATGTTCGGAGACAATTTGGCTCAACAACTAAAATCCATACCTCTTTCCAATGACACTGTGTCTCGGCGAATATCAGATATTTCGGAAGATCTCAATGAACAATTATTTGAAAAACTAAAAAATAACGTTTTTGGCCTTCAAGTTGATGAAGCGACTGATAAACATAGGCAATCTTATTTATTGGCTTATGTTAGATTTATTGATGATAAGGATATAAGAGAAGAAATACTTTTTTGTGAGCCCTTAACCACTAATGCTACTGGGAAGTGTATTTTTGATATTATTGACAATTTTTTTAAACAACATGATATGCAATGGCAAAAATGCGTTGGTTTGTACACGGATGGAGCCAGGGCTATGGCAGGCCAGTACAATGGGCTTCAAGGTTTGGTTAAAGCTGTTGCCCCAAACATTAAATGGACCCATTGCATCATTCATAGAGAGGCTCTAGCTTCAAAAGATTTGAGCCCCAGCCTAAATGAAATTCTTCAAACTGTCGTTAAAACAGTAAATTTAATAAAAGCACAGCCACTACAGTCAAGGTTGTTTAAAGTTTTGTGTGAAGAAATGGGCTCGGAGCATACAGCACTGCTATTCCACTCCGAAGCTCGGTGGCTATCTCGGGGAAATGTTTAAATAGAATATTTGAACTTAGAAATGAAGTATTTATGTTTTTAAGAGATTGCAAAAAACCTTCAGCAGAGTTGTTCTGCGATACACAGTTCCTTATGAAGCTAGCATACCTTACGGATATTTTTTCGAAAATATATGTGTTGAATAAATCTCTGCAAAAAGAAAAAGCCAATATTCTTATTTGGGAAGAAAAGATACAAGGCTTCATTAAAAAGTTGTCACTGTGTGAGGCTGCTTTGAAAACACCCGACCTAACTGTTTTTCCAACGTTATTAAACATGGTGCAAGAAGTTGAGTGTGAGGAAATTCCTCAAGAACTAACGGCATGTTTTGTAAATCATCTGTCAACTTTAAAAGAAAAATTTAAAGAATACTTTTATGAAGACCTGCAACCATTTCTTTGGGTAAAACAACCATTTCAACCGCTGAAGGAAAGTAGTTCGTTGAATTTGAAAGAACAAGAACAGCTCATCGATCTTCAATGTGATGAGTTTTTGAAAGCTACATTTGAAAAAGACAACTCTTTAACAAAATTCTGGGTAAGTGTAAAAGAAGAGTGCCCGATATTGTTTGAAGAAGCCATGAGAATATTAGTCCCATTTGCAACTACGTATTTGTGCGAAACAGGATTTTCTGCCCTAGCATCAATGAAGTCTAAGTACCGTGGAAGACTGGATGTCAGCAAAGAATTGAGAGTAGCTTTATCAAATATCTCTCCTCGTTTCACCAAACTTTGTGATGAAAAAAAAACAAGCCCACCCATCACATTAAAATTGGCCTATTAATTAAAATATTTTATAAAAAATACATTTTATTTTAAAATAAATTTGTAATATTAATATTTATCAATATTTGTTGTTTGTTTTTAACATTTTTTTACTCTAAACATGACTATTAAAATTATTTTTATGAGGGGGGGGGGGGCTCAGGTCTGGGGTTAACTAAAAGGGGGGGCCTGGCCTGAAAAGTTTGAGAACCTCTGTTCTAAAGTATTGTTATCGAATATTACTAAGTCTAGTACATAATTTCTATAATTTGGAATAAAGTTTAGTTGAAAAAACTGCTCATACGCAATAGTCTCAGCAAGAACATTTGATTTATCAGATGTACTGCCAGATAATAAAGCGTGATTTAAGTTATATATATATATAACAATTAATAGTAATACGGGCCCGTACGCGAAATAATAATAATAATTAAAAGGAAACCTAACAAAACGGTTCCTTTTACAAAATATAATATACCTATATAAATAATAATGTGATAGACCTGCGCTGCTACATTGCTGTCCTGACGACTCCAAGCTGGTAAAGCGATAGCTCTTTGATATAATAGTACAATGTGTATAATACCTAATACAATAATTGCTCGCCCGAATTAAGCCGGAGTCACTACACTTCACGGTATATTATATGTAAAACGACCAACAAGCTTCACACGCTTACAATGTTATATATAAAGCCACAACGGCGCAAAGGCGGTACAACAACTTAAACTAAGAAAAAACGCGCTGTTCGAACCACGACATCAACGTGAGGTGGCGAGCGGACGCGACGATGCGTCAGGCTCGAGTGCTCGACTGCCTGGAAAAGACAAGACTTTTTGCCAGCAACAAATAGCCAATGGCCAACAATCCAGTGATGGATGGCAGAGGGGGTAAGCAACTTTATCGTGGAGCTTCCCCGTCCGACACGGCGCTGCGATAAGATACGTCGCGTCCGTGCTCGAATATTAACATTGGTTTAATATACATTTTAATTAACAATTAGGACGAAATAAGATATATGAAAACAACGAATAACAATGATATTATAGTTAATTGATAATTCCTTGTAATATATACGTGCACATTTTTGGGTAAGTACTAATAACGTTTAAAGTATATTCTTTTATTTTTCAAACGATGACATAAATGATAATAAATAATACAACACACTAAATCTAAGTAAATTAGAATTTTGTGGTTTTAGGACTACTGCTGTCTGCTATTAACCTTTTAATATCATACTTTTAAAGTTGAGAAATATCAAAGTAGATAATATATATGACCTTCACTAATAATCATTCATGTATGATTGTATGAACATATTCATTAATTAGGTGGCTAGGTAAGTACTTTTGTAGTTTTGTTCACTCGTAAGACGTTTGTTTTTCAATTAAAACATTAGAACATAATTTGATTATAAAATATACCCCAAAAATAATTTTCTTAATTTCAAAAATATTTATTCTTAAATGCTTAAAATGGACCTATGAAACCACACGATTCAACATGATCATTGTTCGAGATCTAAAGAATTATAAAATTTAAAACTATTTTTGGTCAAAAGTGTAATTTTTGTCAGAATTGTCTCCAACATAAGCTTTGTTTATAGGAGGTAGATAAACCATATACATTGTATGATGTTTATTTTTAATAATAAGAAAAAAAAAATCCCAAAAAAAACATTATAATAAAATATTATTAAAACAATATTTATGGCCTACTCATACCCCTTAAAAGTTCATTTTTACGGTCCAGGATTTTACTGTCCAGATTTGTCCAGACCAGATGATTGCGGTCCAGTTCTTGCCGGTCCAGATTTTTAACGTCCAGTTTTGTTCGGTCCAGATTATTACGGATTTCAAAATTTTAAATTCCAATTGTTTACCGTCCAAGTTTTTACAGTCCAGATTTCTACTTTCCAGGTATTAAATTCCAGAGTTTAATATTCCAGGTTTCTACAGGTCACCCTCTATATCATTTTACAACGTTTTTGCTATTTGCTATTTGCATAACCATATATATTTAATTTAAAAAATAAACCTAACCTCTTAATTTATATTTTATAATTTCCCAATATATTTGTATTTTTTTGTAGTCGTATATAAAAGTAGTTTCATTTTAATACTTAATAATTAAAATAAATACTGTTGAATTCAACAAATTAAGTAACTTTTTAACTGAATAACTTTATAAAAAATATAACATATAGTAACTAAAGTATAAAACACAAATAATATTTTAAAATAATAGGCTTCTTGACCACTGATTATGTCGTATATACCTCATGTATGGAACTATATGGTAAAACTACTATAGTCGGCGACACGAAAAGTGGCCCCTGACCGTCACGAACCAAGCGGCTGTTTCGCCGCAGGGGTCCGTAATATGACATTACGAGCAGCACTGCGACAGCTAAAACAGTATGCGTTATAGGTTGAGAACCCATGGCTAACGGGTAGGGAAGCAGTAACGGGTCGCGGTACACAGGGGCCAGTTTTCATGTCGCGGATTATAGTACTGCTACTCTTGGTAGACACAAGTGTAAAATGATATCGTCTCAAAATACTATTGAAATGTATAGTGTATTTAAAAATAAGAAGCGACTGCCATCAAATTTTAAAGATGAAACAATTAATAAATGTGTGAAGTACTGTAGTCTGGATATTTGACCCACGTTAGCCATCAAAGGTCTAGGTTTCCGTGAAATTTGTCAATTTTTTTTAAACATTGGTGGCAAATATGGATCTATAGATTTGAATGATATTTTACCCCGCCCAACTACTGTATCCAGACATATCATAAGTACAGCAACCCAGATAAGAAAAGTATTTTTTAAAGATGTTTACAGTTTAATAACTAATGAATACTGCGCTTCCACTTGTGACATGTGGACGGACAATTATAAAAAAAACAATTACATGACAATCACAATACATTTTATTGATGACCAATGGTTACTACATAACCGTATATTGTATACTGGACAGTATCCTTCACATGAGACCAAAACTGGTGAAAATATTAAAAAATTTATGGTAAATACTTTTACTCAATTGACTGAAATAGCTGAAGGGAACAATAGTTCAGAATTGATGAATAACATAACATTTGTAACTGACCAAGGAACAAATATAGTACATGCGTTAAGGAGTCATAAAAGACTTAATTGTAGTGCTCATTTGATAAATACTATTTTAAGAAACCTTTTTGATATAAAATTTTTATCACATGAAGACATCAGTGGTTCAGTACCCTTGCAGCCAATAATAAATTTATTTACTGAATGCAAAAATCTTGTCAAGTTTATGAAGAGCTCTGGGAAAAACAGTCAATTATCAACAGTCTTAGTCCAAGAAGTCGAAACTCGGTGGAATACAAGATTATTAATGTTAGAATCTATTCAAAAATCTCTACCAGAAATTATTAAAATCCACGGGGAATTTTTTTGTCGCTTACAAAATATTAATAAAGATCTTCTTCAAAGTTTGATTATGTTTTTAAAAATATTTAAAAATGCATCAGATGAACTGGAAGGCGATAAAAAACCTACAATTCAAAAGGTAGTTTTATTTAAATGTTTGATAAAAAATCATTTAACAAAATATGTTAACCTTGAAATTAACAACCTTGATGAAGATGTTGAATTTAATATAGATTCTATTATGAAGATACTAGGAAACAAAGCATTGAATATTCTTGATAATAAATTTAAGTTAAGTGCAGAGCACGAGATAGCTGTATTTTTATGGCCAAAATTTAAAATGCTTAAAATGTTTTCACAAGACAATGGTGAAAGAAGTCGTATACTTGGTGACATAGAAACAAGGCTCTTAAAATTTGAAATTGAAGATATTGAAAAAAAAAGCAAAAAGAGCTCAGCAATCAATATATAAGTATAAAAAAGAATTGGAAAGTTATAGAGAAGAGAATTATGATATAAATGATGACCAAATATTAGAGTTTTGGTCAAAACAAACATTAAGATTTCCATACTTGTCAAAACTAGCTAGACAAATACTGGCGATACCGGCGTCCAGTGCCAGCAGTGAGCGTTCATTCAGTGTTGCTGGTAGAGTGATAGAGCAACGAAGAAGCTGTCTTGATGGCTCAACAGTTGATGCCATATTATTTTTAAACAGTCACTTTTCTAATATAAAATAAAATAAATGATTATTTAATTTCTTACTTAATGCATTGTATTATGATTACTAATTAGCAAATATGTTAAATTTTATGCAGTATTAATTTTCCTATAAGTTATATAAATCTTATATAATAAAGTATATTTATATAATATTATGTTGTTAGAAAATTTTGTTGGAACTTCTTATAAATACAAGTAATTAAAAAGTAGATTATGAAACTTTTAGAATTTAAACTAAGATGATTGGTGAAATTAGGTATATTATAAAATATTGTTATTATCGTTAAATTATTTAAACTATACATTGTTTGTTTTAAATATTATCCAAAAAACATACTGTACTGGTGTTATTCACTCATACTAAAGTACACTAGATCAAAATATACTTAATTTATAAATATAAAATTAGAATTTATTAGATTATTTTAAACATTAATAAGTATCTCACAATTAATACTTAAAGGCCTAGGAGTTCAACTGGTGAAACTATCCTCAAATGATAATTGAAATTGATCAAAGGTTTACCTTTATTAGGATACACACATAAATATTATATTGGTATAGCACCACATCCGCTCTACTGATGAAGTGATGAATTTGTAAATAATAGGGACTAAACTTAGAGTTTTCAATAAATTACATTTTTTTCCATAGTTGTTTTTATCGAACCAACCAATAGTGTTCAATCTGAACCCAACGATTTGTGATGCGGTTAGGACTGATACAGACTGAGCCATGCAGTTCGGTCCAGTATAATACAAAACGCATCATATGGTCAGGTTCTGAGAAAATATTGACTGAACCACAGGACATTATAGCTTGGTCCACAAACAGTCCAAAATGTTATAAGATCGAACCGACTGTCCGGTCTCAGTCTACTCTATTCGATTAAATTTAATTATTGGTCCGGTCTGGTCTATAAATAAAATGTAGCTATGGGTTTGGTCCGAATTTAGTCTTCTTTCAAATTTTTAAGTTTGTTCCGGTCCGAATTCGGTCCCTTGTTCAGATTTGAAGTTCGATCCGGTCCCTAAAATCACGGACCGTGTACAGCACTTAATTGACACCTAAGTGTTCATAAATCGGTCACGAAATATTTTTTGGTGTTATTTACGTGGATTCTATATTCCTTCCTCCCTTTTTTGATTGTTATATTTTCATTGTCATTTATCATTATTACTTCGTATGTCTCTAACCAATTTAGACATAACGCGTTCTTTTTGTTTTGTTCTTTTAATAAAACCTTATCTCCTACGTGTAATTCTAATATATTCGCGCTTTGGTCATAATATTGTTTGTTTGTATTTTTCTTTTTAATTAAGTTTTCTCTTGCTATCTTCTGCGTTTCTTGCATTATTCGTTTTATATCTAACGCGTAATTATCATAATAGTATTGTGGTTTGGTTGTTTGTAAAAATCGCGT
>NW_026083167.1:0-60530 GCF_020184175.1 Aphis gossypii
AGATACACTGACTTTAACATTTGGTGAAAATTTTAAGTATTTTCAGTGATTAGTTTTTGAATTACAACCATAAAAAAAAATCGATTTGGCCTTGTATTGTAAAATCAATACATTCATCACTTCGTTCAGAATCTAAAACAAATAAAATTATAATTATTCCAATATTAACTGAATAATAAACAAGTAGGTATACATTTTAATAATATATTTAATTTTGAATAATATAACAAAACTGTAGATTGTATATTTAAAAAAAAAAAAACATAAAAATATATATACTTAAATATAAAGTAATTTATTAAAATTGTGCATTGTGGCACAATGTAACAACAATTGATGTATTGCCACACAATTGGATACAGAACAATTTATATTTAACATCTGAAATATTAATTAATTAATAATTATATAGATCATTTATATTTATTATATAAATGTCTACATTTATGGATGAAAATGGTTTTGCAATAAACTCTTTAAAATTTAAAAACTTTCTTACAAGTAAATGTATGTTCTGATTTAAATTGTTTTCAATAATTTTATGAACAACAACTAAAGAGTTATCATTCAATAACATATATTTATTTATTTTTTCAAAGAGTTTATCATTTTTACAATAAAATGGGGAGTATATTATACTATATAATATTATGCTCTATTTCATTGAACGTGGTGTACATTTTAGGAGTCTCATATTGATGGGATAACTCTAACTTTTGTTTTTCTAATAATCTGTTGTGAGTTTCTGTTGTGAAAATTTCAAGTATTTTTAGTGATTAGTTTTTGAATTACAACCATAAAAAAAAATCGATTTGGCCGAAAACTGGATTTGCGTAAAAATTCCCGTTTTTCCGTCATTTTTTTTTTTGTTTTTCTCGATTTTTTTGAAAAGTGTTGGAAAATGTTAACTTTTTACCTCTATAATGCACCAAGGATATTCACTTTTACATCGGAAACCACCCCCATTGTTTGAAATTGGAGCATTATTTCGACTAGTTATGCTGTACACACACAAAAAAAAAAAAAAAACACACATCATTGTAAAATCAATACATTCATCACTTTGTTGTGTAAAACAAATAAAATTATAATTATTCCAATATTAACTGAATAATAAACAAGTTGGTATACATTTTAATAATATATTTAATTTTTATATTTAACGTATGCACCAATAAATAAGTACACTTTTTTAAATTTGCCTCCTCGGGGTTATAGGACCTGAAAATGTAGGTGAATTATGTTAATTAGTAAACAAGTATTAAAAAGTCCAAGACAAATGTGTCAAAAATTGTAACTCGCAATGTAGGTATACCAAAAAAGTACTCGCCGAAAAGAGTACAACAGTGTTAATAATACATACCATACATTGTGCTATTTCAATTATTGCATTTAAATGTATAGGCATAGTAATGTTGCCTATAATCACATATTCACATCGGTTGGAGTTGGAAATTCATTGGTCAAAATATATTTTATTCCAACAAAACAATTTCAATGAAAAAAAAATAAAATAAATCACACGTGCAGGCTACGTTTAATATTCAATTCACAACCACTATAACTAATTAAAATTAATAAAGTAAACATACCTTGATGAAACGAAAGGTAACTCGTTTCATTGGGGGTCGAATGCAAACAGTTCCGTTATTGATAAATTAAACTAATCACTTTGTTATTTGATAATTGATTACACCATATTAACAAAATACAATAAAAAATAACAAGATATAACGTTCTATTTAACCAAAACCAGAAATTGAAACTCACTAAAAACTTGAAAATAATTATAATTATGTATCTGCCATATTGCAGGCATTTAATACCTATAACGAATAAGAATATAAAATGTCGGAGCCTCCTCGCGTAATCAGTGTCATCACATATTCACATCTCTCTATCATGTGTCGTCCACGTGGTTCCGAAGAGATAATATGGCACCAATTAATTAAACTATATTCACAGAGCATCGTAATAATTAATATAATATTATATAGTCGCACATTTATACCACAGTGCACAGACTATATAATATATAATATATAGTCTGTGTTTTTACCCAACATCACGATACTATAAACATACACATAATATACACCTATACACTTCTTATAGGTGTATTTCAAATATCTATGAAAATAATTTGAGCATAGTAACTGTCACTGAAATATCACGTATAATATAACAATATTTTCGAAAATTTTAAATGACATATTGGTACCACTGTATAGATCATAATGTTCAAACCACGGACTAATATTAATACTAATATATCATATAACTAATTTTATATTTATAGAGGACTGTTCATGACATGGTTGGAGGGTGTGGGGGGTTGACACGAAATGAAATTAATACACGGCTTATAATATTATAGGCGTGATGTAATACAACAGGCGGAGTTCGGGGGAATATTTTCTTTTTAGCATTACTAGCGCCGTCTTAGTGGATACTCTTGGAACTAATAATAATATAATCTAGTTCCATAAGTATCCACTAAAACAGCGATAGTAATGCTAAAAGAAACAATAAATCCACCCGAAGTCCGCCTTTCCACTCATGTCTTAAAGTGTCGAAGTGTCAACAATCATGCTTTGGTATACCAGGTATATCTAAAATATAATATAAGGTATTATGAATTATGATAACTACATGCAATGTTTTTAGAAAAATACCTAACCATGCCTTTTGCAAATGCGTCCTAATTGAAAAATAAAATATTTGTTTCAAATTAGAATGCATGGCAATATTTAAATAAAATATATCCTAGATTGACAAATCATCTCCGTTCAGAATCATTTTTCGTATTCAATGATACCTATCATTGCATTCAAATTTAACCTACCCTAGTCCGAGTTCCACCCCACCTCCTAATGTATAGCAGAGTGGTACCTACCCACTTACCGACTTTTTTTATTACCTAACATTTCGTAATCACAATATAATCATCTCGTATAATATATCGATGGTGACAAGGCAAAAGGGTCTAAGCGACATAATTCGTAGTTTTAAGGAGAGCCCAAAAACTTTTTTTGGTAATTTTATTTTATTTTTTTCTATTTTAACAATAACTTTTTTTAAAGTAAGAATATGACATTTTTTCATAGAATATTTTTTGTTTGTTTGTATGTCTTTAATATGTATTCATATTTTAAACTAGTTATAGACTACTACTTACCTGTATACAGTAATTTGAACAAGTTTTTTCAATAATTTTGGCGCTTATGCCCAAAATTTTTTTTTACACTCAATATATACGACGCTTATTCCCTATTATTTAACTTAATTTACATGATGATTTTAATGAATAATGCCGATTATATTATTATACTTATTAGTTATTAGTGATAACTATTTTCATTAAAGAATAATTAAAAAATATTATATCACATGTTCTTCAAAATAAGATATATTTACATAAATATTTTCAGTAAAAAAAATATATGAAACTATTAAAATATTAAAATATAATGATAAAAATAACGTAAAAAAATGTATCTTTCAATATACTTATTAAACAACATCATAAAAATTTCCTTTTTATTATATGACTTAATTCATCTAAGTTCAATGAAAAAAAAAGTATTTTGTTCTTAAATACTATTAAAATATGGTTAAAATAACAAAATAACATAAAACAACTTAATTTTTTTAATAAATAACATAAACAATATTACTGTTCCTTTGTAATCACTTAAGTAAAAATTGAGTAAATAAAATAAATAACTTAATCTGAGTCTTCTTCGTCAGTCTCTTGTAAAATATCACTTATATTTTGGTTTGATTTCATACATGAATATTCTTCGTGGAAGTTGTGGGGTATGATGCCATCAGTACATAACTTTAAAAGGTCACTTTGTTTTTCTTTGGTAATTTGAAAATTTTCCGCGTATAACTGTAATGGATTAATGCCTATATTTTTCTTCTTAACCTTTAAAGTCTTTGATTCTTCATCGGCACTGTAAGTGAAAAAAACTTTTACATTGTGATCTCCATTTAAAGGTTTGTTAAAAATAAATGACTTCACTTTGGTTATTTGAAGAAATTCGTTATCTGTGGTTTTTAAATTTAGGGAGAAGTATTGCTTAGCTAATGTTTTCCAATCATAAAACTCTGAATATTGAATATTTCGAACTTCGATTGGAGAAGGGTTTATTCGTGAATTTCTGATTAAAGTTGACCATTCACTAGGTGCCCACACTGTTTTATTTCTTGTAAAACGCTCTATTGTGGCGTGCACGGAATCCACCGGCATGTAGGTGTGACCAGGCAAAAGAAACGTTATTTTTTCTTTTTCGATGAATTTAAGCTTTGTGTTGTACAGCATTGCTATCATTGCCCGGTTTTTATTTTAGCCACAGCATGAATCACAATATAAGGCAACTGACTTATAAAGTTGCTTTTCATCCAAACTTAATAAATATTTGTAAATGCATGTAACAATGTCATTACATCCTCGACCTCCATCTGTTTCACCCCATAAGTATGCTATCGCGTTCTGAGTACCAGATTCATACACTGTTAAGTTAAACATGCTGTACTTACGACTATAGTTTAAATTCATATTTTGGCCTTGAGGCGTGTTTAGTACTTTTTGCAAATCGAAACTTATACAAATAAAATTTCCTTTTGCTTTAGACAAATTTTGGTCATACAAAAACATTTCCTTAACGGCATTCTTTTCCTCTTCGTGAATTGTTTTTAACTTCTGTTCCTCTTCAGTTAGTTCTCTTGCACTCGTAATGTTTTCATATTTCAAACAAAAACGACATTTATCTTTTTTCGGGGAATGAAAACCAATATTATATTTTGTATGAAAAATTTTTCGGAACATAGTCTTGCTTACAATTTCAATTTTTTAGAAGTACAATAAGATGTATACATTTTATACAATCTACCGACGTTTTCTATGTCAGTTGGCAAGTACTTTCTACTTGAAGAAGCGCGACAGTAATGCGACTTTACTGCAGGTAATTTTTGAATAAATTCATCGATGGCTTTTAACGTATCTTCTGATTTTTTATTTGTTGGCACATGTTTTCCTCTGTTGTCCAGTTTTGACAATATTTGATCCGGCGATGCATTATTCACAGTATAGTACAAACATTTTTTGGAAATATTTAGAGTACTTAAAATGAACTGTAAACAGACTATTTTTCTCTCATTTTTATGTGTTAATGAATACTCTTTTGAAATATTCCTTCTACTGTTACCGTCAACACGTTTTCTTTTTATATCTATTGTTTTTACACACCGCAACAGATAATCCTTTTGCCTTACTGGATCACCTGAGCTCCAAAATTCAGTGAAGAGTTTTTCTCTATCTTCTTCACTAAATTTATTTTTACATTAGTTTTGACATTTTTTAATAGCGCATGGATTAACTTGAACTTTTTTACCTATTCCTTTGGCTTTTTCTTTTTTTTTTAATTCACGAATATTAGTTTTCCGAGGTAATCTTAAAGCTTCAGTCCCAACTTCTAAGGCTTCTTCTACTTCAGAATTTATGTTAGATTCATGAATTATGCTAATAGAATCTATCATAGTATTATTTTCTAGCATTATGCGATCTGATACGACGTTGCTTATAGAAAAATCAGTTTCATTAGGTACGATTCGAGAACAACTGGGTTTATTAAAATCATCGAAAACGCTTGAACTAATAATTGATTTATTATTATTTGGAGGTAACCACTCTGTTGTCTCCCTACTTTCATCGGAAGTAGATTCACTGTCTACGAAAATTGGCCCTGATTTTTGTTTCATAATTTGTGTAAAAACATCATTACTGTCAGGAAAAGAAGGAGGAACTGGGGACAACGTTGCGTACTCCAAATTGCAAAAATTCGATGAAAATTCGTTTTGTACAACATGGTCTAATACAGGTGTTTTTAGTGCAGCCAGAAGTATTTTTCGACTTCGTGAATTCATTTTAAATGCTAAATAGAAAATAATATATCAGACTTAATTACAAATAAGTAGTGAAGAGGTATGTTGTATCAATAATACATTTTTATCTTTTGTAATGAAAATAACTGAAGTCGCTATAAACGTGTATAAAAAAAAAAAAAAGTATGATAAAAATATCGTTATTTTAAGTAGAAATAAACAATTTTGTAAAAATTCTAACTTAGAGTACCTAAATGTAAGACTAAGTAATTAATAAAATAATTATGAAAACGAGTTGAAATATTGATAGAAAATAGATCCTGAGTCGTCGGATAAAAGATAATTTTATTGGATTATGAAACCAAAATTATATTAGATGAACAAATAAGGGGTTATATTATTGTTCTAAATTTCTCTATTCCAAACATACCTAATAATTATATTATTAAATATTATTACTTAAATTTCTAACCTATCGTTGGTACATCATGTTTTTAACATTATTGTTGATGTAAGAACAAAACTAAATACTATAAAACTAATTGTTCGCAAACAAATATATTATTTTAATGCTATTTATTGATAATTATAAACATGTAAAACCTTCTTTTTAAAAAAATCAAATTTTTTAATAAATTGCAACTTCAACGTTAAAAAATAAATATTAAAAATAATTTTAATTCTCTACTCAGAGAAAGAATATATTCAATATTTAATTACGTGCCTCGTAGGATTTGACACACGATGCCCAAGAATCCGCGCGAAATCAGTCCCATAATTACGTCGGTCGACTACGTCATGTCGACGTCGCATCGGTCCTAGGGATGGGCTCTTTCCCGGGAAAGTAAAATCATGAACATGTCCGGGGAAAGTTTCCGGGAATATTCCCCATATCAGAAAAGTGTAGGAAAAGTGTTTTAATAAAATTATCTTTCTTATTGACTACTTATGAAGTTTTAAAATAGTAAAAACTCAAATTCTATATTAATATATATTTAAAAAATATTTTATTTATATGCTGTTTGTATAAGTATAAATTAAATAACTAGAAAAATAAAATAATCTACATGATATTATTTAACTTTTTATTAAACTGAATAATTTCACAAACTTAAATTATAATGTAATATAATTTATACCAAATATTTCAATACAGTATTTTTAAACTCTTTTTAATAATCTTGGTCACTATCGTGGTCAGTGCAACTAAATCCCAAACTTGTGTCAGTGTCATGGAGAGAAAATTGCTCAATTTCTGTTTCAGAGCTTTCAAAGTCCAAATCACTCTCTTCTTGAGTAAAATTCAAGTTGAAACTTTTTTCACGATGATGCGATGAATTTCCATGTTGAAGAATAAATGGGGTTGTTTCATTTTGTGTAAAATCTTCTATTTCCGAATCATTATCATCTTCGTCATTTTTATTTCGATCAAGTGTTTTCGAATTGTGTGAAATATACGTTAATTTCGCAGCACGCTCAGTTAACAAACGATTTCGTTTTTTAGAATGTATATTTGCAAAAGAACTAAACGATCTCTCAGTTGCAGCCGAAGAAACTGGTATTGATAATATTTTTTGAGCTAGCTTGGACAACCTTGAGTTAAAACTTTTCCACCATATTAAAGGTTCCAACTTAGAAACTGTTTTCCATAGAAAAGTTTTTGAGTATAATCCTTCTTTATTTTTATAATATATAATCTCAGTAAGACAATCTTCATCATTCAAATCATAACTGTTCATCCCAAAATTGTTAATAAATTCAGAAACATCAATATGTTCTTCATTAGTTAAGTCATTACCAAGTGTTTCTGGATTTAAAAGATGTGCTGTAATATGAACGGGTTTAACTATGTTTTTTAATCTGTTAGATATATTACCTAAAAGGTTTTTTTATCGTTTAAATCTTCTAAATCTATCTCTTCAACAACTTCGATTAATCGTAACTTTAAATTTTTAACCGTTGGATAAACTTTATGAATAATGGGTTTGTCGCCTTCAAGAAGAGTAATTGCATTGACGATAGGTTCTATTAGTTGTATCATTGAATCAACATTTTTCCAAAAAGATTCCAGTAAAATAGTATAAATGTGATCCTTAAATAATATCGCTACATCTTCATCAATTGCTACCAATTTTAATACTTGTTTTAGTTTAAATAAATTTTTATAGCAAATCAAGTGACTCTGCCATCGAGTTTTCACTGGCAATTGAACAAATACATTTATATTTTTTTCCTTTGAAATTTTCCGAATTTTGTGTGAAAGTCTCTGGCTATATTTTATTGTTTTTATTATTGAGACGACTTTTGTATCAAATGTTTGTAATTGATCACATTTAAATATGTCTTTAACTAATAAATTTAAAGTGTGACAAACGCATGTTAACATTAACATATGTTCAAATTTATTTTGAACTATTTCAGCAGCCTTAACAATATTACTAGCATTGTCACTAATGAAAGCTACAAACTTTTTAGGATTATATTTATTTATTACTGTAATTATTTGGCTAGCTAAATACTCAGCAGTGTGCCTTTTCCCATCAGTATCAATAAAGTCCACGAAAAAAGGCTCTGGAGTAGTAATAACAAAATTTATAATCCCTTCTTGTCTTAAATTAGACCAACCATCACATTGGATACTCAAACATTTTGACTCGGCTATTTTATTTTCTACTTTAAATTTTTGTAATAAAAATTCCTTTTCTAACAAAGTTGTCGATAAAGTTTTTCGGTTTGGCAATTTGTAAGATGGTCGAATAGTATAGAATAATTGTTTCCAAGATTTATGTTCAACAATAGATAGTGGTATTCCGCTTGTAAAAATAGCTCTGGCTAATAGAGTATCAATTTTTTCCTAAAGAGATAATATTTTGTCTAGTATTAGAATTTACCAATTTTGAAGAAACTTGAAAAACAATTATAACTAGGTTTCGGGACTTGTTGTATTTGCATATTCTTTAATAATGACTGCAGAATAATCTAAGTAAGATACAAATTATTTTAAGACATAACGGATTGAAACACAAAAATATTAATTGCATATTTTTGCATATTTTGCCGTTTTATAGGCAAAATGCATATTTGACCAATTTTGGCAATATAATTGTTATCTATAGCATATTTACGCAGTTTAACGTTTTATGTTAAGCAAATTTATTTTAAAGATCAACATTTTTTTGACTTTTAAGCATCTTTATTCTCGTAGATCTCATAATTTTAAAGATCCCGAAAATAACGAACATTACGTGTATTAAACAATATATATATATAACCTAACCTTACCTTGCAATAAGTCCCGAACCCTAATTATAACGTATATAACTTTAGTATATATTTATCTAATTATTTATTATAAATGCATAAACTTACCTTTTGTGCAAAATCAATTTTATCAATAAATTGAGAAATGTTCGATTTTACTTCGACTTTTTTTTTTCAATTTGTCGAATTATTGTTTGATCCGGAACATACATGGATAAATCTGCGGGCATTGAATCGTTTTGTGATTGTGACAATGGCGTACTTTCACGTACAAATGATAAACTTTGGGAAGTAGATGGTTGATAAAGATCTATACCAATTAAAATTAAACATTTTTCATTGTTATATTTAAATAGTTTTAAAGAATTAAAGTAAAAACTTAAAACCGAGCAAAAGTTACCTCTTTGAATAATATTTGTTTCTGCAGTTAATACCGGCACCTTTTTGTCACTTAATTCTTCTTTCACTTGAAGTGGTGTATTTTTACATGCTTTTATTAAGTGTATTTTCATTTTTGTTGCATTTTTTATTGTATATTTAAGATCACAAAATTTACAGTACCACGCAGTTTTGGACTTTTTGGTCAATTCATTAAAATATTTATTTACAAATTTAGATTTTTTTGTCATTTTAAAACAGTTAAAAACACCGTAATTATAATTTTAAGTTTTAAGTATATGTCACTAATTTTTATAGTAACGACACTGCACGACTGCATAAGACATTCGATAAACAACTAACAAGTCACAAGTAATAACAGCCAACAGGCACATTGTGATATTTTATATTATGAAACATATACTGAAATACCATATACGCTGGTTGTTGTGCGCGATAAGGTTGTATTTTCCCAGTTGATAACGATTTAATAACGAGATATTATTATTACACCAAAATATTGCATTCAGTCTTTCAAAATAAAACAATTTGATATACCACACATAAAAATAATAATTGTAATATTGAGGAAAGTTGGAAAAGTAATCTGAAAGAAAATTCCCGGGAAAATAACTTTTCCAGGAACTTTTACCGGGAACATTTCCAATGGAACATCACTATTCGGTCCCCGTTGTTTTTTTCTTGATAATATCAATAATAATAATAATAGTATAAAATAATAAATTTATAGCTATAGTAATAAATAATTAAATCATGATAATATAAAATCGTTGCATTGATTTCATTATAAATAAGAAAAATAAGTTTGTCTAAATAAAAAACTTTATAGATAATTATTATAATAATATATAAATAATAATTAAAGTACTAAAAATATATTAGTATTTATATTATAAAGTATATTATACTATACACTAATAGTCATCGTTATCGACATTTTTTTTCTGGAAAAAATAACCATTTACCTATATAACAATAAACGAAAATAAAATCTAATTATATATACCATTAAAAAGAAAACATTTTACTTAATCGAAAAAAAAATACAGTATTTCTGTGATAACCGGGTGAATTATAAATCCATAAAGATGCCTGATTATTTGTCGACTGTCAGTAGACCACGGCAAAAAAACTGTGCAAAAATAAAATAAAAAACTTGTTTGATTGGGATTTGGCCTGAGTAGACTGATATCTACCATTTGGCTATCTAAAGCTATTCCTTATATTTTACAACCACGCCATTTAAGGTCATCCATTGTACATGGTTGGGTAACACGTCCATAGTGACAAATTATATTATTTAATAAATTAATTATATTTAAGAAATTTAATTTAATTAGATACAATTTTAATGATGAGTTGCAATAAGATAAATAATTGTCTTATAAAGATTAAAACTTACCTAGCTGCTACAATAAAATGTTGTTTGTCCAATTTGGTTGAGATATTTTATTGTAATTCGATGTCGGTTGAACTAAAATCTTATCATTCCTATCAGAATAATGTTTAGAAATACTATAAATACGTACGAAAAATTTGGGTACGAGCACGACACTAATAAACGTCGCTTGTTCCCTAAAAAATTATGCTAATGTCGTTTGTTCCCTATTATTGTCGTTTAGACCCTTTTTTAGATAAGACATAATATAAAAGTGTTGCTTAGACCACAAACTTAAAATTCGAATTATTATCTAAATAATGGTCGCAGCTGTTTTTGCGCAAGCGCAATGAATGTAATATATATTTTTCCATCCAATAGAAAAGATCGTGTCGCTTAGACCCAAAATGTCGCTTAGACCCTTTTGCTTGTCACCATCGATATATATAAACTGTGGTAAAATAATCATTGTACACATTTTTAATTTTTCAATTTCCGACCTAAATAAGTGGTGAAATTTTCAAGTATCTACGACTTATAATTTTTGAAGTATAACAAGTATTTAAATTCGTTTGACTTGTTTGAGGATAAATCGTAATCGTTACGCGATTTCATAAAAATTTAAAACTCAAACGCTCAAAACATTTTTCCTATAATGACGCTTCAAATTTTCTTTATAGCTTTTTGAAGCAAAACTTATAGAAAACTAAGTGTTGAATTTTTTAACGTTAGATATAAATACAAACAATTTTATGAATTTTTAACTATAAAATAATTTGCAAATATTCATGATTTTGACGAATTTTTGTCAATAATTGAACTTCAAATGCTAATAAAAAAAAATTGTGCCTATGTATTCTTATAATTTTTTATTTACTATAAGAATAACATATGTGGAACTTTGTATAAAATTTTCAAATGTTTTGATTGGGCCAAAAAGATTTTATCGACACATAAAAAAACAATTTTCAGAAAAATTGAAAATTTCAGTTGTCTATAAATAGCTCAAAAAAGTCAAAATATTTTGAAATTAAATCACGTAAAGAAAATGCGAATCTTAATAACTGGTAAAATTTTCAAGTATCTACGACTTATACTTTTTGAATAATAACAAATATCAAAAATCGTTTGAGGCTAAACTGTTATTTAACGCGGTTTTGTAAAAATTTAAATTTCAAACACTAATTAAAATTTTTTGTCTGAATCCGGTAGAGTTTTTTTTACAGATATTTGAAGAAAAATGTATGGAGAACCTTGTACCAAATTTTCAAAACTTAGTTATAAAAGAAAAAAATTTTATGATTTTTCAACTTCAAAATTACTTGCAAATTTTCGCGTTTTAGACAGATTTCGTAAAAATTTGAACTAAAAACGCTTATAAAAAAAAATTGTGACTAACGATTTTTAATTTTTTTTAGCTACATTAAAAACAACTCATAAGGATCCTTGTATTAAATTTTTAAAACTTTTTGGTCATCCAAAAATTTTTAATCGACACTTTAAAAAAAAATTCTCAAAAAAATCGAAAATTTCAGTGGTCTATAAATAACTCAAAAAAAGTCAACATTTTTTGAAAATTTAACTATATACGGATACCACTGACATTAACATTTGGTGAAAATTTCAAGTATTTTCAGTGATTAGTTTTTGAATTACAACCATAAAAAAAAATCGATTTGGTCGAAAACTGGTTTTCATATTTACTTTTTACCTCTAAAATGCACCAAGGATATTCACTTTTACATCGGAAACCACCCCCATTGTTTGAAATTGGAGCATTATTTCGACTTGTTATGCTGTACACAGACACAAAAAAAAAAAAAAAAAACACACATCATTGTAAAATCAATACATTCATCACTTCGTTCAGAATCTAAAACAAATAAAATTATAATTATTCCAATATTAACTGAATAATAAACAAGTAGGTATACATTTTAATAATATATTTAATTTTGAATAATATAACAAAAACTGTAGATAGTATATTTAAAAAAACATAAAAATATAGGTATAATATACTTAAATATAAAGTAATTTATTAAAATTGTGCATTGTGGCACAATGTAACAACAATTGATGTATTGCCACACAATTGAATACAGAACATTTTATATTTAACATCTGAAATATTAATTAAATAATAATTAGATAGATCATTTATATTTATTATATAAATGCCTACATCTATTGATGAAAATGGTTTTGCAATAAACTCTTTAAAATTTAAAAACTTTCTTACAAGTAAATGTATGTTCTGATTTAAATTTTTTTCAATAATTTTATGAACAACAACTAAAGAGTTATCATTTAATAACAAATATTTATTTATTTTTTCAAAGAGTTTATCATTTTTACAATAAAATGGGGAGTATATTATACTATATAATATTATGCTCTATTTCATTGAACGTGATGTACATTTTAGGAGTCTCATATTGATGGGATAACTCTAACTTTTGTTTTTCTAATAATCTGTTGTGAGTTTCTTGAAGAGGATATTTAGTTGATTTTAAACTATTTTTAGATTCTGAACGAAGTGATGAATGTATTGATTTTATAATGATGTGTGTTTTTTTATTTTTATTTTTTTTTTTTGTGTCTGTGTACAGCATAACTATTCGAAATAATGCTTCAATTTCAAACTTCGGGGGTGGTTTCCGATGTAAAAGTGAATATCCTTGGTGCATTATACAGGTAAAAAGTTAACATTTTCCAACAGTTTTCAAAAAAAATCGAGAAAAACAAAAAAAAAATGACGGAAAAACGGCAATTTTTACGCAAAACCAGTTTTTGACCAAATCGATTTTTTTTTTATGATTGTAATTCACATAAATATTAGCATTATTTTTTAAAGAATAGGTAATAACATACTTTCTATTCCTAAATGAATGTATGAACCATTAGCTATATTTACAACGTTATGGGTCTTGGGGGTTTTCATCAAAGTTCTTATATCATTAGGAACTTTTAAACCTTCACTTTTCATTATTTTAAGAAGAGAATTACAACAATTATGAGAAACGTTATATTGAACGACCCAAGATCTTAGTTTATCAGAAATACTAATAGATTTAGAAGTTAGATCTTCAACAATTGAATCTACATGAGAATTGTTAAATAAAGTTGAAGAACATTGAACAATTGATGAATCACTCACTTCTAAAATGTTGGCTGGTGTTGTTGTTGTTGTTGTTGTCGTTGTTATTGTAATACTTGTACTAACAACTGTACATTTTTGTGATAAATTGGAAATGGCCTACAAACAAATTGTTATTAGTTAACAAAACATTAAAACTCAAAATTAAATATAATGCTACTTACTTCTATTTGAGCTTTAATTCGTCTCTTAAATTGACGATTAGAGATAGATCCAATATTTTTAATTCTCTTAAATTGTTTTGGATATTCTAATAACAAAAAAAAATTATATATATATAGTACAAAAATTAATTAAACAAAAACACTAAATTAAAAAATAATAGTAATACATAAGATATGCAGCTATGATTCTTAAGTATTCCCTTAAGTGTTTTTAACCATCAGTCATTTGATCTCCTTATTAATACATAACACAAAAATTCTTTATTATTCATTTTATCAAAACATTAAAGTCCCAGTTGAAATATTATGTATATAAACCTAGTTTAAAAATTAATAAGCTAATAATTTATATCGCCTCATTAAAAAAGATTACCGTTCTCTGTCGAATCTTGTTTTTGCAGTTCTAAACCATGATTGGACATCATTTTCAAAGCTAAACTCTGAATATAACTGGTGATCATTTTTTATAACACCTTACAAACATATTTATTAATTTTAAAACCAAATTATATAGTTTATATAAATCAAATATATCACACACATTTCATCACTGCAATTATTGTAAATTTTGAATTTTATACTTGGACATATTTTTTTTAAATTCTCTACCAGTCCATGAACTATTTATTGTGAATTTGTTACTAAATAGTTAATTTAGAATTCTTCGAATATGGCTTTTAGCAACCACACCACCAACAGAGTGAAGAAAATGTTTCTAACAAACAAAAATTGTCTTGAATTCAAAATTGTATATAAAAATTAATTGTTTTTATGTATAAATAACATACAAATCTTTCTTTGATATTATTGTCTGTTTGTAATAATTTTTCACAAACTAAAACACTTTCTTCTGTATGAAAAGGAAATTGGTTTAAAAATTCTGTGTCATTGGAATTATTTGAAAGTTTTAAACCCGGTGCAATCTGGTGTTTAATATTGGCAAATTCATTTTTCAAGCTATTCATCTGATTCCACAATCGTTCACTCATCATACGATTAGCAAGTAGTTCAGAATGAATTTTTATTAAAATAGTTTTAATTCCTTCTAATAAAAAACAACTATATTATTTATAAATTTAAATAATAAAATGGTTTTAAACTAACAAAATGAGTTGATTGCAAAATGATCACCATAAGTATACTGTATACCTATTACCTATATATTAATTTGGTAAACTTTCTATATAATGTATTAATAAATATAGATATAGGTATTTATATTATGATGGATATATATTTGGTAATATTTATATAGATTATTGATATAATATTATGTGGTACCTCAGTTAATGTATTAAAAACTAATTTATCTTACCATCAGATGTACTTGGCAACGGTTCAGCCGAATGATTTTCAGATAACACAACATTTGCTAAATTTGAAAAATTTAGTTCTTCATAACTATTTTGTACCTGCTAAACATAACAATAATAAACATATTTCCTTTGATGTATTAAGATTTAACATTTAGTAGGTATCCATAAAGTTTAATTTGATTTTAATTAACTAATTAATTATTATGTATTAGTTTAAAAACCATAAAAATGTTGTATTAGTAAAAGTTTTCAATTTTTTGTAAATTACTTGTATTTCAAGGTTAGATTTTGAAGTTGAAGCAGGATAAACTGTAATGGGCGTTGAATCTGAATTACAGCTTAAATTTTCATAGCCATCGTCATATGTAAATATTGGTACAGGCTCTTAATTTGTGAAGACTGATTCAACTGCAGATGGTTCATTTTGTTTATTTATTGTAGATATAAAAAATCCATCATTATCTAAAAAATTAAATCAAATAATAAATTGGTACATTTAAAGTAAATTATGGTTAATAATAAAATGTATTCCAGTATAGATATGTACACCATATAATTATGTATACTATAGTATCTAGTTAATACATTTGAATTAAAATTAGTTTATATTCAAAATATTAATTACCTTTACTATCACTGTCACTGGTCACAGATAGTGAGCGTTTTTTATTTGTTTGAACTCTTTCATCTTCACAGTCAGTTGACTCATATACTTTTTTATTCCAAGCTTTGCTAAAATTTCCTAGAAAAAAAAAATTAAATTTTATAATTTAAAACCAAAATTGTCTAATAAATAAATAAACATGGTACTAATGCCCACTAGTAAAATAAATTACTTTAATAGTAATTATTTTATAATATTATAAAATATACTTATAGACTATAGTAATATGCTTGTCATCAGTCTAGGGCTTAAAGTGGGAAAAAATTGAAGGAGGGGTCTCCATATAGTTTTAAGCGTTTTATATATCATTTTATAAATTACCTATGTATATAACCTATGTAATGTAGTATAATATGTAGCGTATCTAATATATAAATGTGAAAATGAAAACCTTTGAGTGATATGTTCTCGGAAACTACTGAACCGATCGTTTTGATTTTTTTTTTAAATTGAAGAGCTCATTGCGGAGAAGGTTCTTACTGACGAAAAATTTGAAAAAGTTATCAGGTTTGAGAAATATGACGAGAAGGTGATGAAATTACAAAGGCGCCATCTGTCCAGCAAATATTAAACTAAATTATTTTTGGTAGTCAATGGCAACCATTTAAATAAAATAAATAATTTATTTAAAATGTTATAGCAAGGTTGTTTTTAATAATGCAAGCAAATAGACATACAAACTAAAATCGTTGTCATAGTAAAAAAGAAATTAAAAATCTATATATATATAAATGAAGACAAAAATGTATAAGACAATGTATAACTGTCACTGCAGTTCAGCAAGAAAATAAACTATATTAATGTCGCTATTGATTATGATTGAATATAATAGTTACAGATCTGTTGTTATATTTTGTTAAAACCATACCAACAAAAAAAAGAATTAGCGAAATAAGTCAATGTCCACAGTAAATTTCAAATTCACAGCAATAGACTAACATAACAAGTTATACTAAGTTTTATTGTTTTACCAACAGGCAACAATACAAAAACCACGAGATGGCACATTATTGTATTTTACCCACTGTAGTAAAAAAAAAAATGATATAACTTTGAAACTTAAGTGTTAGACATTATAAACTTCTTATACACATCTCGCGGGGTCCGCAATCCACCACGTGTGGATTGCCTACATGATAATATACTGCTCTCATATTCATAAGAGAGTCTCACGGCAACGGTAAGCAGACTGACTATAATATTATAACTTGAGTAACTCACTGACTGATAAACGTAGAGCCTGAACAATGATAGATCGATGCTTACAATTTACACGGTACATTCGTAAAATCGTATCACAAATTTAGTGTGTAATAAGAAAGCATTTTACAAAATTCGCATATTAAAGTGGTGCTTTCACAAGATTTTTGAGAATCAAAACAGTCAATGAAAATGTCTAAGTTTTGAACACCGTTAAACCGAATAGTAAATAACAAATTAATCAAAATTCGAATCATATTATATAGAATTTGCATTTTTAACGGGCAACGAAGTGCACGGGGTCAGCTAGTAAACAATAATTGTGTAACATACTCATTCTACTTTTATCCTTCAAAGATGTTCAAATTTGTAGGTACATTATTTCATGAAAAATATTTAAATCACAAATAAAACTACTTTTTTAAGAATGATTACCTAATGTTTTATACAAATTTAATATTTTGAAAGAGAATATTTTTTCTCATAATATTAAGTTGTAAGTATTAGTTGTCTTTTAAAAACATCCAGACAAAAAAAATATTTAAATCATAAAAATGTAGTGTTTTTAATGCTTTAAATTGCACAAGAAAAAATTTAAATTCTTTACATGGGGGAGCGAGCATCCTTAAAAAAAATCACACATTCACGCTTTACCTATATGTTAAAATTTATAAAGCTCAATTTTACATTATTTAATAAAGAACTGTTTAATAAAAACAATCATAAATATTTAAATAAGGAACATAAATTGTATTTTCGTTAATAAATGTATATTTTAAAATTAATTTATAAAAAATGAAAACTAAGATTTAATCTCAACGGAATTCTGAGATATATTACATATATTGACAAATTGACTAATAATTAATAAATAAAATATTACAGTACGTTGTAACATAAAATATGTTAAACATAAACTCTAAATTGCGTGTATTATTATCACAATCATCATACATAGCGTTAAAACACATTTATAACCACACCAGTAAAGCATTTAATGTATTATTGAACTTTTAATTTAATTTATTGAAGCATAACTGACAGTCATCAGTCTGATTCAAAGTGGGACGGCAAATGGTATTTTTCTCAGGTATTTAATGTATGAGGAAAAATTACTTACTATAAAAAAAAAAAAGATTCATATAAACAATCCATTTATTGTAGAATTCAGAACTTTTATATCTTCAGCGTTATGTTTTGATCTAACAACCCACATAGCACATGTATATTTAATGGATATACATTAAATATAATATCTGGATATCCATAATATATAGTGAATATACATGGATATCTATTAGATATATTCTAGATATCCAAATGGCCGTTTTTTTCAATACTATGGATGTCCATTAAAAATATTATACAATATATGGATAATAATAATATAATATATAATACATAATAATACACTTTTAGATATCTATACAGAACAAAAAATCTATACATTAGATATCTATTATATATCACATTGTACCTTGGACAATATCCATCAGTTATCCATGTATTAAATACTCTCACAAATATATACAGTGAAGCTTCTATAATAAATACCAGACACTCTAGATCACCGACATTTTGTCCGCTATTTGGAGGTGTCGGTTAAAGGAAGTTTTACTGTACATATAACTCAATATTGGTTATACTAGATTTACTTTGGTTGATCCAGACAAATAATTTTATACCTTAAAACAAGAATGAAAAGATAGTAATCAAAAGTAAAACAAATTTCTTTTATACATTAATATTTATTATATTTTGTTTAAAAGTACACAATTTTTTATTTTGAATTCTACATTTTATTTAGTCATCTTCCTTATGTTGGTCAAGGCTTCTTTTTTTCTGCTGCCTTTAAGCTAAAAAAAAAAAAATATATATAATAATGGTTTATGAAATAATAATAGCAAGAGAAAAAGTGAGTCAGACATAAAGAAAACATTTTAATGGTATGACCAAAAATCTGGATTAAAAACTTAAATAAAAAATAAGATAGATCAAAAAGAACAATTAAGTAAAAAAATGTAAGTGACAAAAAAAAAAATGTAAAACTATTATTACTACTTATTTTAATTTTTAATAATATGTGGTTATTTTATTTATGAGTTGACTACCGCACCTAAATCTTTTTTATCAATAATATGCAATAATATACTTATAACAGTGCTCGAAGTGGGGGTACGGTGGGATGGCATCCCTCTACTTGTTTTGTCTAGAATAACGCATTCCTCTTAAGACTTGTATTTTAAAATGATATACTTATTATCATTTATATACATATAATTATGTATAAGAAATATTTTTTTTCGGTGAAAATTATTGTTTTTAATATTCAGGCCCGGGCGCTCGGCTAATCGTATCACGTATCACTACAAAAAACCGATACATAACGATATGGTGTTATTGAAAATCTTCTATATTTAGTTAAAGCCATTTCTCAACCCGTATTATATCCGTACTTACTATTTAGAGCCCTGGACCAAGATAATATACCTTAGTCCATGGCTAAATATATAATACGTATTATTATTACAGAACAATAACGATGTCATTTCTGACAATATTTTGTTGATAACTGATAAGTAAATGTGTATGTGTGAAGCGATCAATTTCTAAATTTAGCTTATGGATAGAATACAACAACTGGTGATAAGTATTATGACCACAATGAAATATATGTATATACAATACTATACAATAAATGTATAGGTACTTTTGAAATGGTTATGGTTTATGCGTGTTACTGAGTTAGTAGTAATTAATATTATATTAAGCATATTTTGTACAACGGTGTTGGTATTAGTACATTAGTGTTCGATGGTTCGACGACAGTTTATTATATTATTCTCTAGTAGACTGTGAATAAATAGTTATATTTTAAGCATGTCTTTATTAAATTGGTTAACCAAAACAAACGTGAACCCAATCGACGATTCATTGATTTCTACTCAAGCAATAATAAAAGCGTCATCTAATGAAGCTGAGACAGTGAGTACAGAATTTAATAATTGTAATACTAATAATAGTTAAAACAATTCTAATGAAAGTAGCGATAAAAATGATAACGATTATCCAAGTATCTGGACAAATGAAATGTTTTTATCATTTCTTAATAAATATCCTTGGATAATGGTAAAAGACCAAAAATTGGGCTGTAAAATTTGCGTGCAGGTTCAAAACCTTGCCACATATAAAACACAAGGTATTAGATTTGCTATTGAATGGACAGAGTGTTGTGTAGCTCGAGCATCTACGATAAATTTCGACGAAATGGAAGATAAAATAAAAATGGAAAAAAGTAAGTCATAAATACTTTATTTTTATCAGCAATTTTAGTAATTATAAAATAAAAAAGTATGAAGTAAAAACGATAAATACTAGGGTATTAAATTTTTAAACAATAAACAAATAAAATATGTATTTAAAACCACTGCTTGTATATGATGAATCAAATAATATATTTTTGAAATTTTTAAACAATTATTTGCCAACTATTGTATTTTGCCAGTCAACTGAATGGTTATTGACGTACTCTACAAAATACTCCCTGACGTCTTTGGCATTTTTTGTAGAGTTCCCTATTCCTCTTCTTTCTAATACACTCTCCATCGAAGAACTCGTGATATCTTCGACATTAAAGCCATCACGGCGACGTACAAAATTGTGTAGCACACAACAAGATTTTGTTATCATAACTGCTGCGTCCGATTCAACTAATATATTAGATTGAAAAACACGCCATTTTTTAGACATGATTCCAAAGGTACATTCAATATAATGACGAGCCCTTGATAAACGGTAATTAAAAATTCTCCTTTTGTCGTTTAAAGTTCTACCTGAGAACGGTCGTAATAAGTTCTTATGTAGAGCAAAAGCTTCATAGGCCACGAGAACAAATGGTTGTGGTGAACCGAGTTCATCGTTCGGTAAACATTGATCAGGTGGAAAGTTTATTTGATTTGCATAAAGTTTCCTACCAAACGTTGACGTTTTGAAAACATTACAATCACTTTCTTTACTAAATGATCCCACATCAATTATTTGAAAGCAATAATTGGAGTCGCAAATGGCCATTAAAATTAATGAAAAAAAAGTCGGCAAGTGGGTACCGCTCTGCTGTACATTAGGGGGTGGGGTGGACCTCGGACTAGGGTAGATTAAATTTGAATGTAATAATAAGTATCATTGTATACGAAAAACGATTCTGAACGGAGATGATTTATCAGTCTATAATATATTATAATTAAATATTGTCATATATTCTATTTTGAAACAAATATTCCGATTTCATAAAAATTTAAAACTCAAACGCTCAAAACATTTTTTCTATAATGACTCTTAAAATTTTCTCTATAGCTTTTTGAAGCAAAACTTATGGAAAACTTAGTGTTGAATTGCTTAACGTTAGATATAAATACAAACAATTTTATGAATTTTGAACTACAAAATAATTTGCATATATTCATGATTTTGAAGAAATTTTTGTCAAAATTTGAACTAAAAACGCTTATAAAAAAAAATTGTGACTAACGATTTTTATTTTTTTAAGCTACAATAAAAACCACTCATAAGGAACCTTGTGTTAAATTTTCAAAACTTTTTGGTCATCCAAAAATTTTTTATCGACACTTTAAAAAAAATTTCTCAAAAAAATCGAAAATTTCAGTGGTCTATAATAACTCAAAAAAAGTCAAAATTTTTTGAAAATTTAACTATATACAGATACCACTGACATTAACATTTGGTGAAAATTTCAAGTATTATAGTATATTAGTTTTTGAATTACAACCATAAAAAAAATCGATTTGGTCGAAAACTGGTTTTGCTTAAAAATTGCCGTTTTCCGTAATTTTTTTTTGTGTTTCTCGATTTTTTGAAAACTGTTGGAAAATGTTAACTTTTTACCTCTATAATGCACCAAGGATATTCACTTTTACATCGGAAACCACCCCCATTGTTTGAAATTGAAGCATTATTTCGAATAGTTATGCTGTACACAGACACAAAAAAAAAAAAAATAAAAATAAAAAAAAAACACATCATTGTAAAATCAATACATTCATCACTTCGTTCAGAATCTATAAGTGTTTATAGTTATAAATAACGAACCACTACTTTTTTTTAGGCACTCGATCCGTATATGTTTTCCATCTACCTACAAAAAATATATCCAACCATTATATATAACAAGGATGTATAAATTATTACTAAATTGTTTCATAACTACTTTAAATATGTTAAGTTTAGGTATATAAGATAATTTTTTAATGTTTGTAAGATTTATATTATATTTATAAATTATAATTACGTAAACTATTTAAATTAAAATATATATATATATACATTAATATAAATTAATACAATTTTATCGGTTACATTTAAATCGTTTCCCCATATTAAATAAAAATTAATAAAACTAAAAAGTGTATAAATATATAAAATAATTTACTGCACCGACGGTATTCGGGAACTGCGTCTTTTTAAAATATCCTTTGGCTATATCCAACCAGTCATTTATAGTTGGTTCTACCATTTCTATTGGCTGTATAATCTGCCATAAAACTTTACAAGTTTCTCGGATTATCATGGCTATAGTTGATACCCCCGCAAAAACTCAAAATGTAATGCGGAGAAGTGCTGTCCAGTTGCTAAGTATCTGATAACATATTTAAAATCAGATAATAGATTATCATTTATATCACGCAGTTATCGTTTAAGATCGCTTGAAAACATAAAATCGTACGTAAAATTAAAATTAATAATCATTAAAAGTAATTATTTTAAAAATAATGATAAATACTACACAGTAGGTATAAATACTATAAATCAAAATATTATTTATATTAAATTAAATTATAAATTTCAAATAGTAAAATGTTTACTTAAAATCAAAACAAGAATAAATACAATTACAATACTACATGTATATAACTAAATTAATTTTTATGTTTTTATACTTTTATAGTGAATAAAAACTTTACAATCCTTGTATTCTCATATTATAAATACATAATAACATATTGTGTTATATTTAGTGTAATTTATATTAAAAACATGTTTTGTTTTTACTAGTAAAAGAGCTTAAATTAAAATGGAAAAATATACGAGATACCTTCAGAAAGAAGTGTATAAAAAAATCAGGAAATGCTGCAAAAAACAAAAAAAAATATGTATATTATGCAGATATTTTACAATTTTTAAGACCTACAATGGAAAACAGAACATAACAAAAATATTTACATTTTAACATTTAAAAATAATTAACAGTTTGAAAAAACTCATAAGTATATAACCATTAGGACTGAAAGTAATTTTATCGAGAGTCAACCGGAAGAGGAAAACGAAGTTCAATCAGAAATAGTGAGGAATATGGAAGATTCTGGTGTCTGTGTAGACGACTCGGAAGTAGAGTCACCGAAATCCCAACAACAAATGTATGTCAAAAGAAAAAAAAATGTCTTTTGAAGACAGCTTATTACAAATGCTGAAAGGTCGAAAAGTTGAAGATCCAGTATTTTCTTTTCTTATGTCACTGGCGCCTCAAATTAGAATGTTAAGTCATGAAAAACAAAATCAACTTTTTATTGAATTCTTGCAGACCATCCAAAAAGTTTCTTCTACAAATCCTAACCAAAGTACATACATTCCTCCGGCAATTAATAATGTTGATTCCAGGCCCATACAAACCCCACCTCAACTTTCTATGACCGTTCTTATAACGCATACCCGACCGCAATAAATCATTGTCCTAATCATCTCGACATAACACCAGCTTCATCCTCATTAACTTCTTCAGGACTAGATACTTACCAATCAGTATCAGCTGTGAGTGCTGCCAATCCACATCAGTACTATAATTATTATTCGAATTCGTCTCAAGCAGTAACTGCTCCTGATTCTCCATCGACTACACCCTTCAATTATTCAAGACTGAATAAGACTAATGAATATGAAAATACTAAATAGATTGAATGTAAACTTTTGTATTTTTTTTTATATTGTTTTTAACCATTTTTTTTTTCATAACAGAACTTAAAGTTGGGTGCATTTTTAACTTTTATCAATATTTAATATTGTTTTATTGTTTTATTTAATTTTAAAATTTAATACATTTTTTTTATAATTTTATATAAACGAGGATGTTTAAAATGTTTAAATATATTATTATGTAATAGATACATTTATTCACTGTTGTATTTTTAAATATTTACTATGAACAGAAAAAACGACAACATAAACTATTTAAGTCTTCCGGTAATAATGATGATTACGAAAGTTTCTCAGCAATGAGGAAAAAATGTAAAATTATGTCTAAGTTATGTTATAAAAAACACGTTGAACGAATCCAAACCTCTATAACAAAAAATCCAAAGTATTTCTGGAGCTTTATTAAGAATAAACAAAAATGTAATGTTGTTCCATGTAACATAACTGATGGTATTAATATTGCTAAAAACATGGACGATACAGTGAACATATTTAAATCGTATTTTGAATCTGTTTATAGTCAATCGAATAACAATGTTAGTCATATCCGGTGCTATAATACCGATATAAATTTTAGCACTTGCCAGCTTACCATATTGAAAATATTTGATACTCTTCGTAATTTATCATATAAAACTAAAAGTGGTCCAGACCAAATTCCCGAAATAATTTATAAAAAGTGTTATTTTTCATTAACGCGTCCCAATCATTATCTATTTAATCTTTCTTTATCATCTGGTTGTTTTCATGATCAATGGAAATCCAGCTTTATTTATCTTGTGTTTAAATCAGGGAATCGTAATAATGTTTCAAACTACCACCCTATTTCTCAATTAAGTTCATTGCCTAAAACTTTTGAAAAATTGCTAGTACCAAAATTACAACAGTTTTTAATAAAGTAGTTTCAGATAACCAACATGGGTTTCGTCATTCGAGGTCAACAACAACCAACTTATTAATCTACTATACTGATCTTATATCGCTAATTAGTAAAGGTATACAGGTTGATGCTGTATATACCGACATTAAGAAAGCGTTTGATAGTGTCGACTTATCTATTCTGGTAAAAAAATTAGAATATGTCGGTATTGTTGGTCAAATGCAATTATGGCTTAAATCATACTTGAATGGTAGAACTCAGCAAGTAAAACTAGGAGATAGTGTCTCATTGCCAATAAATGTTACATCCGGAGTTCCTCAAGGCGGGCACTTATCACCTATACTATTTACACTCTTTATAAACGACATTAAAGATATGTTTAAAAGCAGTAATTTCTTAATGTTTGCAGACGATTTAAAATTATATATGCCTATTTACTCTCATGATGATTGCCTAAAATTACAATCCGACTTAGACTATTTCTGCTTATGGTGCTCGGTAAATGGTTTAACTGTAAACGCGGAAAAATGCTCGCAAATTTCATTCTCACGAAGAAAAAATAAATATCCAATTTCAATATAAAATGAATAATTCTAATTTAATGATTGTAACCCAGATAAAGGATCTAGGTATTCTTTTATCAAAAGACTTATCATTTAATAATCACATAACCATATCGTGTAATAAAGCTCTTAGAGTATTAGGTTTTATACGACGAAACAGTTTAGAATTAATGACCCTAATTGTTTTAAATATTATATTGTTCCTTAGTCCGCTCTATTCTAGAATATGGTTCGGTTATTTGGAATCCGTACCAAACTGGACAAATTAGTAAATTGAACGAGTCCAAAAACGATTTTTGAGAGTACTTGCATATAAGTCTAATAGAACTGACGTCTCGCTGGAGCAGCTAGCTAGTGAATATAATATTGTGTCGCTTAAGGATAGAAGAACTTTTCATGATGTGTCTTGGTTGTATAAACTTCTAAATTCTCAAATAATTTGTCCAGAACTACTTAGCCAAATACCTCTAAATGTCCCTCAAACTAATAGTCGTGTATTAAAAACATGTTATGTACCTACTTATCGTAATAATTATAGTAAATTCACCCCGATCAATAGAATGCTAATTTCTGGTAACTCAATCAATAATTTCGATTTTTTCCATGATAATTTAACCAGGTTGAAATCAATTTTATTAAATTGTTAACAGTACTATTATGTACCTACTAGTATGTATTAATGTTCTATTCTTGTTATGTTTATGATAAAAAAAAAAAAAAAAAAACTGTTCTGAGCCCATTGTGGGCGTATACAATTATATAAATAAAAAAAATAAATGATATTATCTACTTACCGCAACGTGATTGTCAGTCGTTCTTCTGTACTAATTGGAACGCGCATATGCGTTATTTGTTTTGACAAGCATGGTCTTACCAGTGAAATCTAAAAAATAGAAATTATTTGATATATTGTTATCCAAACGTAAAATGTTAACGTTTGTAATTTTTATATGCGTTCTGATTTTAAATATTTATTCGTTATTTATTTACTTTCCAATTCATCAAACGTTTTTATAGACATCATGAAGTACTTTAAAAATTCTTCAGGGTGAGCCCTCAGTATCATAAAGTTCACTTGAAACTGACTTTCTTTAATTCTTGTTGTGTTTATCGGATGTACCCAATAGCGCCTTTTGGATCTTTGCTTTTTTCAGTTCTATTACGTTTATTTAATACATATGCTACCGCTATGGCTTCAACGTCGTTTAATAAGTCCATAATAATACGTATAATTTATGTTAAACTTGAAAAACGAAATTCAAAGGTCTTACCTCAACCACGTTTTTAGCACAACTGATTATTAATAACACCAACTCGCTCCAATATTCACTTTATTTTATGTGGAATTTAGCTATTTTTAAATATGGCGCGAAGAAAAACCGCGACGGCGCGCGGCCAAACCGCTCCGTGTGTAACCAGCTTAACACATTGCTAATTTATCAGCGTATATTATTTTAAAATATACTTTGTAGCTTCATCTGTCTTTGAACCACCCATCTTGGATAGAGCTGTTAACTATTGTAAAAATAATAACATTAAAATAATTATTATAATTTTAACCTAGATTATCAGTTTTAAAAACTCAAATCGTACCATGTTCGACTTATAAATTTCATCATTTTTAAGTTTTATTTCAACATTTTGTAAATCTTGCTCATATTGAAGAGGGAAATTTTCTAAAATATTGGTATTATAATAATCAGTAATGTTTGTGTTTTGTAGGAGGATAATTCAATGCAGACACTTTTTCATCTAATTTAAATAAATGAAGTTTTTATGTGAAAGTTGTCTTAGTACACGGTCTTAAAAATCTAAAACAAGTAACAAATGCAAAATGTATACTTGAAATATAGTAATTCATATATTATAATTTATTAATAGACTATTTTTAATAGTTAATTTAGTTTTATGAACAATTTGCAATGTTAAGTGAACATGTGAATACAGTAGATAGATTGTTAGAAAATAATAATAATTATTATTTCATTACTATTATACTTAAGTATGAGAATATGCAGATTAAAAATAGTAAACTAAATTTTACCATTATTAGAAAGGCATCGTTCACGTTTTTTCCTTTTTGAAAATAGATTTATTATCTGTTAGGTTGTTATCATAGCTTGACCTTTGATATGCATTTTCTAAAATATAATATATAAATGTTATAATGATTTAATTTTTATATTTACTAAATAAAGTACAATCAATTTTATATTTACTTGATAGTTGGATGATCACTGGAAAATTCATCGTAACTTGGACTTGGATGAAAACGTTCTAAAATATTAAATAAAATGTTTTATATATTATCTAGACTAGATTTTATTCTTATATTATTGAACTATAAATATTAGATCTTTACTTGAGTTAGTTTGACGACCACTGGAAGGTTCTTCGTAATTTAAACTTGTACACAAATTTTCTAAAATAATGTATATAAATGTTATCATGATTTAATTTTTATATTAATTTAAGTAAATTATATAATATTATATTATGAGATCTTTACTTGAATCAGTTTGATAGTCACTTGAAGGTTCACTAGTGTAGCTTAAACTTCGACGGATATTTTCTAAAATGTTAAAATACGAGATTATTAGATCAAGATTTTATTTATATTATTATTAAATTATAAATGTTCTATCCTTGAATTAGTTTGATGATTACTGAAAGGTTCGCCATAGATTGGACTTTGAACATGTTCTAAAATATCGAATTTAAATAAAATTGTTTGCGCGACTACCTGATCTTTTATGACACCACTGGGTGTCTGCCGGGTATAGACTCGCAGAGTTACATGCGCCGGATAAGTAGTACTATAAATTATTAGCAAATGTACTGGGCAGAAATTACGATGTATTAAAAACAACAGATAACAAATTATAAGAAAGTGGACTGTATTAAATTTATCGAAAAGAACATATTGCCAACTCTTACACGTATAAATAAAAATATATATATTCTTACGTACTAATGTTAGTAAACTTAAAATAACATAGTAATATAATATTATAATATAAAATATTAACACGTTGATGGACATGACTGCTATAGCATGGCACCACATTTCTGACCTTTTAGCATCACTCTGTATTTCTTGAAGTTTTCGTCCGATTTTTATGAAAGTTATATTTTTATAATCAGTGTATAATAATGGAGTATTTTAGAAAAAAAAAATAAGATGACTGCAATAGCATGTATCGTTTTTCCTAATGAAACCGTGCAAATACTTCCACTGTTTTTAAAAATAATTGAATTATAAATGCAATGGAACATAAAGTACTTAGTAAAAATCAAAATCGAATACAACATAAGTCTATATTTCTCTTCAGTCTTCATACAATTTACAATAACGAAATAAAATAAAACAAAAAAACAAACTTTATAAAACGTGTAAAAAAAAACCTAAGTTCTTTCAATAAAATTAAAAAATACAATATCACATGCTTAGTGAAAATTATAAGGAACAATAGATATAAGTATTATATACTTCTTCATAAAATTTATAATAAGAAAAAATACAATATAAGCCTATACTCTATCACATACTTAGTGAAAATTATAAGGAACAACATAAATATATACTTCTTCATAAAACTTAAAATAACAAAATAAAATAAAACAATACAAACTTTGTAAAAATTAGTATAAACACGTAAAAACCCATACAATTATATGGATTGTGAATAAAACATAAATATTAAATTGGTTTTATTTATATGATTATTACTCAAGTTTATGATACATTGAAAAACAAATTCCTGGACATAATGGCGGTTGCTCAGGACACATTTTGCACCTCCATGAGGTCTGTTTAACTTTTTTTTGCTTTGTGCACTGTCTACATCGCAGGAAATATCCACTTATTTTCCAACCTAAAACAATAGTTTTACAACATTTTATATTAAAATATTTTTTATATTGTTATACCTGGAGGATGTGGAATTTTTTCTTGCATGTGTCCTAAAATTGGCGATGTTGGTCTTGGTAAATTATTCATATTTCTATGAATATTTTTATTTTTAATTAGTTGGTTTCCATGAATAATGTTCTCTGGTAAATATATTAGTTTTTGAATTATGGCTTCACGAAAATCAATAAAACGGTAGTTGCTAGTTGACAGGGATTTTTTATACAAATAGTATGCATTCCATACAGAAATATCCAGAAAGTGGAAGATAACTTTTTTATACCACCTAATAGTTTTTCTTGGTGAAGAATAGTAACTTATCATTTGGTCGCTTCGATCAATCCCTGACATGTTTAAGTTGTACTCAGCAATGTGCTTGGGCTTCATTTTTTGTTGTCCATATTTATTTTTGACTGAAACCATGAGGTTTGTGTCCAGTTGTAATTGATAGCACTTCCCGTTTATCCCTCCAGCGACTGACATAAATTGGGCCCTTTTTAGCAAAAACATGTTGACCAAATTTCAATTTCAAAGTTTTTATTGTAATTGATTTTGGATTTTTCTTTCTATTACTTCTTAATGTGCCTGTTGTATGTGTTTTCTTCTTATACAAAATATTTGACAAATCCACTGAGTTATAAAAATTGTCCATGTATAAATGGTGACCCTTATTTAGATATGGTTTCATCAATCTGATGACTAGATCATTTATTTTTGAACCATTTGACACCTGATCAGTCTTTCCTTTATAAATTTCAGTATTCAGTACATAACCGTTAGGTGTACATAACTCAAAAAACTTAATTCCATATTTGTTTTTTTTATTTTTTATATATTGTCTGAATAATAGTCGCCCTCTCCAAAGCAACATGGACTCATCCAAAGATAGAGCCTCATAAGGGCTGAAATTAGATTGAAATTTGTTTTTTAGTATGTCAACTAATGTTGAAACTTTATGTAATCTATCACAATATTTATAGAAATACCTTCGGAGCTATTAAAACATCTAAGAATTTTTTCAAATTTTCTACCAGACATAGTATAATTAAAATGGGATGGTATTACATTGGGTTATTGCTAAATGCTTTTCGTAATATTGGGATTTTCAACTGACTCTTGAGTAAACATAATCCAATAAATTTTTCTAAGTCTTCTCGAGTAATTTTTGTAATATTTTTAGCTCTACTACCTTTTGTATGAGGACGAGTTAAAGTGCCAATTTTTTTTGCATAGTTATTAGTGCATGTAAGTAATAAGTTGAATACTTCCTCATCCCAAAATTAAAAAAAAACATCAATAGCTGAAGTTTCATTGTTTATTTCAAATTTTGTTTCAGCTGTACTAACATCAAATTCAAAATCTTGTATATTACCAAATTTTTCATCTTCCCAATCACTTTCATCCTCTTCTGTATCAGTGTTAGAATCAGAACTTACCACA
The DNA here is from genome assembly GCF_020184175.1 of Aphis gossypii. Taxonomy (NCBI): domain Eukaryota; kingdom Metazoa; phylum Arthropoda; class Insecta; order Hemiptera; family Aphididae; genus Aphis; species Aphis gossypii. Next base: position 31,209 of record NW_026083167.1, read on the forward strand.
CTATCACTGTCAATTTCATTATCATTATTATTTATGTTATTTTCAGCAACTGCAATATCCGGACTAGTATAACTTATATTTGAGCTTGACAGTGTTGTAGAATGATCAGCATCACTGTCAGTTATGTACGAATTACCATCACCTTGATGAGAATCTTCTGCATATGATTCGCCAGATGTTGAAAAATTATCTAAAATATAACAATAACCACATAATACCTATGGTTAGTTTTAATTTATATATCCCTAACACCAAAAATATTAAGCGACTTACCATTTTCCACGTCATCTAACATTTCCAGTATTCGGCTATCTTCATCCATTATAATAATATATTAATAAAATACGTTTAAATATAAATCTTAAATAAAAAAGTAAAATGTTTTAGTAGTAATGTTTTTAAAATGTTGTTGCTTTTCGTTTGTGGATAATAATCATAATGATAATTGATAACAAAATACGTTGTATTATGAATTTGGCGGGTTTGCCCGATAAGCGCACGTGTGATAAAGATATTATGGTATACCACCAAAGAGGTTGTATAGTTGTACATCACATAAAGTTTCATTTTTGACCCTAAATCAACATTTACAATAACAAATGCTATAGCAGTCATGCACCGGCAATACCAAAACACATAGAATGCTATAGTATGGCGTGTCCATCAACGTGTTAACAAACAAAAAAAAACAAAAGAGAGGGATGATATAAGGCTGACCTGGATCCAGCTAACGCGTGGGACGGACAATGTTTCTCAGCCTCACCAGTCGTAGCACAAACACCAATGTGAATATACAGCAAAAATGGTCGGGCACTGACGTTGGAGACTTGGTGTGTGTTGTAATACACGGCGAAGACACACCTTAATGGACGACGCAGAAACGAACTTTGTTAATGACTGTCATGCATTTAAGAACTTGATCAAATACAATATTGCTAATAACTATGATACTTTTATTGTTTAACATGTAATAGTTATCAGGACTTGTAATATGTACACAGATATTGTTAATTTTAGCTTTTTTATATTGCCTATCGACATCAGATGTATCAATAACTGGACCTTTTGATAGTTTCTTTGTATACTTATTTACTAATGAGGAACTAACAGTATAGGTCTTATTATTAGATTCCTCAATGTACCTTCTATGAAGTTGTTGAGTAAGTCTATAAGATTTCCACAACTGTCATTTGAGTAACCTAAGTTTATTTTCAAAAGGAAAAGCGCTAAATTCATCCAAAGTTCCTAATAATTTGGCATCATTTACAATATGTAGCAATCCATGAACATTATGAGAAACAAAGTGTTATACGTATAAAATTAAAAATGTATCAATAAAATGTTGCAATAGTTCTTGGCATAATCAGAATATTTTGCAAAATACTCTTACTACACAGAATTCGCATACTGACATGAAGAGTCATAATATTATCTATAACTTTTGGATGTAAAATATCTTTTAAAATAACTGGACAGGTATATAACAGAAACTGCCTTAATTCTGTGGCTTTCCATTTCTCAATAAATTCAATACTTTGGGATCTTTGAGCTAAGTCTTTAGTAATATGATATTTTATAATTTTGAAGTCAACGACAATATTTTAGCATGAGGTAAACTTACAAATCTGTAATTTGGTTTGCCTTCTAGCCACAATTTTATTATCTTCTTAAGAACACCGATGCATATTAAATGCATATAATCCAAACATACTCTAGTAATAGGTTGTTTAAAATTTTGAATATTTAGTAAAATTGATTGTCTTTGATGAAATTCTTCGTACTCATATACCTAACCTAACGTATGAATGCCTCATCGGTTCTTAAAATATTATTTTTATTTCTGGAAAACATATACGACCATTTAGAAATTCACCTTCTTGAGTACAATTGGTACAACTAAAATAACCTGTGTGGCCATTTATTTTGAGAAGAAAAGATTTTGCCGGAGTATCACAAATAATGCTATGGACATAAACTTTATATAATACATCATTAAATAAAAATCAATTGTTAACAATATTTATCATTTCATTCACAAAATCTTGAAAAAAAAATATTTGAATCGTTTGGTTTAGTAAGACCATGATAAACACCTATAACAAATATGTGTGAGCTCCCAGCTAAACAGCCCAAAATTGGTCATAATTGACTGTTACTGCTATCAAATAATGCCAAGTCATCAGTTGATATTTTGAGTCTGCAACGTGCTCTGATACTTATATTAAATATAATATATAAATTACTACATACTGTAGCCAACAATAACCATAGGGGCATAACAAACATCCCTATAATTATGCTAAGGGTGAGCAGCCAAGCAAGCAATGATCGGGTATAATAAATTGGGACCTAAAACGAAAGGTAAAAAACCAATCAACAGTATCATCGCCCGTATGCTTTCTACCCGCTAGAATATAACAACTATATGATTTATATGATTGCTGCCGGAGGCATGTAATGAATACATCACCACCCGGTAGAACATACTAGGTACGTAATTACCCACTCGGTAGAATATTATAGATGTATTATTGACGCACAGCGTCGCTCAGATAACGCAAAGCGTGGGAAGAAGCGGATGCAGGTGACGCTGACCATCAGGGACCTAAAGGTACCGCGGGAGTCCGTGGATGATATATAAGGGGGCCAAGATTAGGCACATTTCAGACGTGATCCACCAGAGTTAGAGCGAGCACCTTCACGTCACCCAGTTCAATAATTTTGTCATTTGGACGTAGAATATTTTTGTCGAAATAAAACACTAAGAAATAATTCAAAAGTCTTCATTTTTTACAAATATTCCATTCGATACTACATCATTCCATTGCTTGTACGTGGCACCTTACAAGTTCAACATTTTTAAAGTAGGGATATCCTTGATAAATATATTAATAACAATAAATTAGTATCATATAATTCTCAATTATACTTATCAATAAAAATTATTTTACGATTTGAAATTATCTATAATATTATTATACAAGTATCTACAATAAATATCTTAGGTTAATAATTTAGTATATAAAATGTTTATAAAGTATAATCTACATACAAACATACAAATAAATTGTATCACATTATAAATATATTTATATTAATACATTTTATTATATATATTGTTATTATGATAACAATTGATTTTATATTGGATGGATTAAACATTTATTATAATAGTTTTCAAAACAATAAATTACTTTTTACACTTTTATTCATCATAAATTTACTTTAGATTAATATACTTTGCAGAGTTCAGAAATATAAATTATATTAGTGTAGTAAGCTGACGTAGGTACGGAAAGCCTATAGTGCAAAAGGTCAAACACAACATCACGCCACCGGAATAGGCCACTAATCGGGCCTTCTCATTGGTAAACACCAATTTAGATTATTGTAGCAGTTTTCTATAACGGCAATCATCCTATCCTAATCAGGGCATGTCTCCATATAAACAGGAGCCATTTACAAGCTCTGATCAGAGAAGTCTTACAAGTCTTACACACAACGTCTCACCCATGCTTACCCGAAGCCTCTAGGGAGACGTTCTCACAACACTTACTCTCCGTTGAGTACTATTCCGTCGAAAAACTTCTAATTATAATAAATATATTAATTAATTTGATACGGTTCAACAAACAGTTGTAACTTAACTTTTATAAATCAATAAAGTCTTAATATTTATTATATATATATTTTCAACCTCTTCCACTCCAAATAGCAGCGAACGTGCACGGTGCACTCGTCATAAAAGAAGCGTGTACAAACCCAGCGGTGAGAGCGACGGGTTACTACAATGTTATCGATGACCAGCAGCGTATCTTCTGAATATTATTTATACATTTTATTGTCTCATTGCTAAACTGTCCGTTCACGCGCGATTATAATAATATTTTATTACCGATCGCATTTAGATCAACCGACAAACGATCATCATTTTTTAAATAGTAGTTATTGACTATTAAGCAGTTATTTTACATATTTTATCTTAGAACAATATGGCAAATTTGTATAAAAAGGTAAGTTGTATTTCATACCATATTATAGCTTATAATTTATAACTAAATATTTCGTGAGTAACAACTAACAGGCACGCCTCTGGCCAAGAGGATGGTACACACTACGTCATATGCGTTGTCTCTGTCTTACAAATATACATCACAAATTTACAATTTACAAATTTCAAATTATTACAATGGTATTCCAGAATCGATCAATGAAATGGGTAGTGGTGAAGTTTACCGACACCAAGGAATTTAGTGTTCTTCCCGTAAATTGGCTGGTGGAAATCCAACTGAATCATGGACACAGTACCAAATTAAAGTGCTCGGCGGCAATACAACTTACGGTAAGAAAAAACAAATTTAAGTAAACCTAGGATTCTAAAGGCGCGTACACACTAGCGTAACAAAACAGTGAACATGTAACACGTAACAATGTTCGTGTGACATAAGAGTGCAACAAATCACCGATCCGCCGATTGTCGGTATTTTGGCGAAACATCAAAGGGTGATACTCGTTCACGTTACAATATGTATGGACGAAATTACGAACATAATCATGTAACACCTTACGAATATAGCATACAAACATACATTATTTTGAATCAAAAATTAATAAAATATATGCCTATATAATATCGATATTCGATTGTCGAAATAATTATTTATACTAGTATGATATTATTGTTATAATGTTATGCATATTAATATTTATAAATAACCACCAAATTGCAGCATACATTTTATTTTCCATTTTATCATAATAACAACATTAATTTAGTTGACGATTAACCTCCTAAGACAAACCATAGTCCTTTAATACCTATCGTTTAAATACATTTTGTAACTATGGTAAATTGGACAAATGAAAATGTATTAAAACTTATTGAAGTTTATCGTAGTAAGGAAATAATATGGAGCCCTACGAACAAAAATAATTTAAATAAGATTTTGAAAATGATGCTTGGAATGAAATCGCAAGTGAATTGTCCGATCATACTTCAACTACAATCACTGCAAATGACTGTAAAACTAAAATTGTGACAATACTTGCTGCGTATAGAAGAGAAAAAATGAAAATACGTAAAAGTATAGGAACCGGTTCAGGTAAACTAAATTATAGTTAATTATAAAATTTTGTTCACTCATAAGGTGCCGAAGATGTGTATAAGTCATCATAGTTTGCATTTGAAAGTCTAGAATTTTTAAAAAACAAAGATACTCCTCGACAAAGAAGATGCACGGTAAATTTAGAAATTTTTATATGGTTATAACTTATAAGTAATTTTAAAAATATTGGAATGTTTTTATTTCGTGTTTATTATCAGCTAATTAAAAAAATAATAATAACATATTAAACTAAAGTGATAAATATAACTACTGATGATAACATTATTTTTTAATACGAGTATTTAAAATATTTTTAAAATACCTATTTAAATTATGCATATTCTTCTTGCCAACTAACATAACCTTCATTACTACAGTAGTGCATTACTTCTTTTCGTATTTCCATCAAATTTAAAGTAGATTTACGAGTTACTCTCTTTATTGGTCTAATGTATTGTATTTTTTCATTATTAGTGTTCCTCCATGTTCCTTCAATGAAATTTCCATTTACTTCAGAATCGAATATTCCATTTGGGGTATAAATAGCGGCTGAATTATTATTTCTTCTTAAAAAATTATGGAGATGTGCTATAGTCGTAACAACTAGTTGTGATTTTTCTGGATTTAATAATAGAGGTTTTCGGAGAACTCTAAATACAGATTAAATAATAACGAAAACATTTTCCACTACCCGACGTGCTCGAGAAAGTCTATAATTATATATTCGTTGCGGCGTGCCTTTAGAATGTAAGTCAGGAAAAGGTTTCATTATATTTTCTGTAAAGAAAATGCTCCATCTCCAATAAAAAAATATGGTATTTTTTTATGTCTACCTGGTAGTGGAGCTAATAATGGTAAATCTAGTGAATTCGATTTTAATCTTTTATTAAGTTGACAATCCTGAAATACACCTGCATCTGAAATTCTTCCTTGGCAACCTGCATCGACGAATATGAAATTATAGTTCGCATCAACAACAGCAAATAAGACAATACTGTATGAAGATTTATAGTTAATATATTCACTCCTAGTATTGATAGGAGCTTGGATTACCACATGTTTTCCATCCATAGAACCCATTGTGTGTGGAAAGTTCCACTTCCTTTCAAAATCATTTGCAATTTCCAACCATTTTTTTTGGTGTATTAAGTACCTGAAGTTGTATATAAAATAATACGATTATTATAATATAATAATACAAATAAATATTTAAACAATCATATTTCATAGTAATCATTTGTTTAATTAATTTTAATTACTTTGTGTATATTATTCAGCATAAATTATAATTGATTTATTTTTTCATTATGTTAAAAAAATATTTATTAAACTACCTAATTAATTTAAGTTAACATTTTAAAATTGATTATTATTAATATATTATATACAGGGTGCTCACCAATTTAGAGAACACTGAATTTCTCGGCTGGAATTTTTTTTATAAACTGGTGGTATATTAATACACATTTTTTGATATATTTCAAAATTTTTTTATATTTTGATCTGCTATCTATTTTTCTACCATGCTCAGTAAAAACTTTTTTTAAAATAATAACATCTATTTTGAACATCATATTCGGATAGGTCTATTTTTTTAAGCAATTTTGATGTATCAACTATGGTTCTAAATTCAAAATTGACTGAATAAGAGCATGTCAATTTTGATAAATAATAAATTTTTTTTATTATTTTAAAAAATTTATAAAATCATTTATAATTAATTCTTATTAGTTACCTTTTGAATATTTGTACGTATTTTTTTTAGTAGTGTTATAATTTTATACCCATATTATGTTAGTCTTGTTTATGGCACTTCTAAAAAAAAAATGTATAAATATTTAAAAAGTAACCATTATGAACTAATTATAAACGATTTTATAAATTTTTAAAATAATAAAAAATGTATTATTTATTAAAATTTACATGGCTCTTATTCAGTCAATTTTGAATTTATAACCATAATTGATAGGTACATCAAAATTGCTTTTAAAAAAATAGACCTATCCGAATATGATGTTCAAAATAGATTTTGCTATTCAAAAAAAAAAGTTTTTACTGAGCATACGCAGACCAAAATTTCAAAAAAATTTGATATGTATCGGAAAATGTGTAATTCTATACCACCAGTTTGTAAAAACAAAAAATGGATTTATTCCAAAAAAATCCGGAAGAGAAATTCCCTAAATTGGCGAACACACTGTATATTATAATAAGTAAAATTGTGCATGTTTGACATTTTTACTTTAAATAAATAATAATATTTTGTGGTATCATAATCATTTTTATTAATTCTCATGCACACATTATTTACAATCCCCGTAATTTATTTTAGATGTCCGATGATAATGATCCAACCAAAATTAACCAAATTCATACTGAAGAACTACAAATTCATTCTAAAGAATCACAAATTACCTCTGAAAATCAAGGTTCATTAACACAGCCATAAAAAAAAAAAAAATATCAAAGAAGATGGTAGACTAGATAAAGCGCTTAAAATTCTAGAAACGGTGGCATCAGCCTCATCTGTAAATAATGAAAGTCAATCATTTGGACAGTTTGTTGGAAATAAATGAGAAAAATACAACCAACAAGTTAGAAGTATTGTTCAATATGAAATATTTTATTTAAAGCAGATTATGGATATTTTAATCAACAACAATCAACATATCAAAATAATCACTACATTTCTGATCCTTCAACTCATAATTATAATTATCATCCACAAAGTTATCCGATGAACATGCATTTTCCTTCATTGCCATACTCATTTCCAACTCATGATACTAATATTACATTTACACCAGTACCACAAACATCTCCAGCTACAATTACACAAACATCTCCAGCTAAATTTACACAAACATCTACACTAGTTCCGTCACCCGCAAGTTTACATTTACTTCTGAAGAAATGGATTTCAGTGATATTATATAAATGTAATTATTATTTAATTCTGTGAAAAAGTTAACAGTTTAAATTAGCCCTGTTTTTTTTCTCTTATAGTTACTTTTAGTTGTTTAAATAATATGTTATTTTAACATTATATATGTATCGTTCTGATAACATAATATATTACGTACAACATTTATACTATTGTTGTATGTGGCATTTGCCAACAAATAATAATAGAAAAATGTTACTTCTTTGTTTAAATTACGTAATATTAGGCCAATGAAGCAAATGAGCTGAGGCAGCACATTGTAAAATAATATTTAAGGACGTAAGCACCATAGGATAGGGACAGTGCGGGTTTCGAGTGAGAGACGGCACACGTTCTTATTTTTGTGTGTTTGTTTTGTGAATAATAAAGAAATCCAAAATAGTGTGAATTGTTCTTTAATCTTTTTGTGTACCATTGAGATATAGGCATACTGCAGTGGCGCCCAACGTCATTCGTAATCCACTACCCGGATTTCTATTGAACACTTGTGTTTTTATGTTTTTGTTTTTTTTTGTGTAGATTAAATACAAGTCATTTTTGTGTTTTACTTTCATACATATCGCGTTTTGAACATTTTTTTGAATTCTCACGGCAGGAAGACTACGACCAATTGTGATCATTTTGGTGTTTTACGCACTCGAGGTGAATATTTGTATTTGGTTATAATTGATATATACGTGATCTATTTTTTATTTTTCGTTTATCAATATAACATATATATATATTTATTTTTAGATTCTGAACGAAGTGATGAATGTATTGATTTTACAATGATGTACGTTTTTTTTTTTTGTTTTTTTGTTTTTTTTTTTTTTTTTTGTCTGTATACAGCATAACTAGTCGAAATAATGACCCAATTTCAAACTATGGGGGTGGTTTCCGATGTAAAAGTGAATATCCTTGGTGCATATACAAGTAAAAAGTTAACATTTTCCAACAGTTTTCAAAAAATTCGAGAAAAACAAAAAAAAAAAATGACGGAAAAACGAGAATTTTTACGCAAAACCAGTTTTCGTCAAAATCGATTTTTTTATTTTGCTCTAACTCGAAAACTAATCGATGTAAATACTTGAATTTTTCACAAAATGTTTATATTAGCGTTCTCCATATACAGTTAAATTTCAAACTTTTTTTGAAATATTTATAGACAATTGAAATTTTCAATTTTTCTAATTATTTTTTTTTTTTAAATAACGATAAAAATTTTTTGGCTGACCAGAAAATCTTGAAAATTTAATACAAGGTTTCTTATAAGTTGTTCTTAAAGTGATAAAAAAAAATCCGAAATCGTAAGTCACAATTTTTTTTTATAAGTACTTAAAGTTCGAATTTATACGAATATGTCAAAATAGCTTAAATTTGCAAGTAATTTTGTGGTTGGAAAATCGTAACAATTTTTTCTTTTATAACTAATTTTGAAAATTTGGTACAAGATTCTCCATAAACTTTTCTTCGAATATCTTTAAAAAAAACTCTACCGGATTCAGACAAAAGATTTTTATGAGTGTTTGAAATTTAAATTTTTACAAAACCGCGTTAAATAACGGTTTAGCCTCAAACGATTTTTGATATTTGTTATTATTCAAAAAGTATAAGTAGTAGATACTTGAAAATGTTACCAGTTATTTAGATTGGCATTTTCCTTACATTATTTAGTTTTCAAAATATTTTGAGTTTTTTTGAGCTATTTATAGACAACTGAAATTTTCAATTTTTCTAAAAATTTTTTTTTGAAATGTCGATAAAATTTTTTTGACCCTATCAAAATACTTGAAAATTTTATACAAAGTTCCTCATATGTTATTCTCATAGTGATTAAAAAATTATAAGAATACATAGGCACAATTTTTTTTTATAAGCATTTTGAGTTCAAATCTTGACGAAAATTCGTCAAAATTATGAATATTTGCAAATTATTTTGTAGGTATAATTCATAAAAATGTTTGTATAGGTAGCTAAGAGTTGAAAATTTAATACAAGATTTTTCATAAGTTTAGCTTACAATAATTATAAAAGAACTTAAATTTTGGTGTATTCAGGCCATAAACATAAACCACCTTTTTCACCAACCATTGGAAATTATATCCTAGGCTGACAAATCATCTTCGTTCAGAATCGTTTTTGTATACAATGATACCTATCATTGCATTCAAATTTAACCTACCCTAGTCCGAGATCCACCCCATCCCCTAATGTACAGCAGAACGGTACCCACTTGCCCGCTTTTTTTTTTGATTTATTATTAGCGTTAATTAATTATATTTTAATTTTTAGTAAGGGTAGTAATTATTTAATTAGTTTATAATTTAATATAATTAATCTAGTAGTATAAATTGGCTGTATAAACACTCCAAATAAATTTTTCTAACAATATATTTTACTAACTCAATATTTTGGAATTTCAAAAATGTTATAATTTTAGTTAAAAGTAATTAATTAAAGTTAACACATTTTATATGACCAGGTATAGATATAGGATTATTTAAACTAAGTTTTCAAATTTACAGTTTAATGAATCAACTTAAAGACCCTGGATCGGATCTTTCTATTACGATAAATACGGCAACAGATATCTATACTCTCAAAAAACCATTTTTTATTCAATATTGCGAAAATAAAAATCTAAAATCTACTGGAACTACTACCGAATTAAGAGCTAGACTAAGTAGATATTTAAGAGGAGCTATAACTTTGGAAGAAGTGGATGATTCATTAGACGTTGAAAAACGTAATATAATTCTTAACAATTCGATCACTAATAAAATGTATTTAAAAAATTTACTTAAAGACGCTGAGCTATCCGATTCAAGTCCCGATCAAATAGACAACAATAAAAGCTCACCAGCTACTTACTCAACATCATTAGCTCTATACGACAACTTAAACAATAGTTTAAATTCTTTTTCAAATAGAGTTGGAAAAATCTTAGAAAATTCAAACACATCTGGTAATAACTCTCAAGATCAAAGCACCCAATTATACCAAAATACCTTAATACATCTTGAGGATTCTATTAATTCTCCCGAAAACTTAAAACACATATATCAGGAAATAGGGCTCAACAAAAATAACTCAACTAATAATCAAGCTAATCCTAATTTAAACACTAATTCTATTCTACCCACACCAATTGCACCGAGCAAAAGAAGAATGAATAAAAAAACTCTAATGATTAAACTTGATAATTTCACTGGGACCGAGGACGTTAGGAAATTTTTTAAGCAATATAATAAGATTAGTGACATTAATGAATGGAATGAAAATGATAAACTAAAATATTTTTCAATTTTTGTAAAAGGCACAGACAATACCTTTTTAGAAAATCTTGAAGACCAAAAAGATAATTGGTCATGGAAAGAATTAGAGGACATTTTTTTTAAATGAATTTCAACCCATAGGACATGACACTATATTGCAAATGAAACTAGAAAAACGTAGACAAGGAGAAAAGGAATCTACCACAAGTTTCTTAGCTGAAATAGAAAGTTTATGTATGCAGGTAAATAACCACATGAGTGAAAAAGATATTTGTGGATATATTTTAAAAGGTTGAAAGGATAACATTTTACAATATATTTCAATGCAAGACAATAATAGCTTAAAAAAATTAAAAGAAAATTTAAAAAAAATATGAACTGATGCAGTTTAGGATAAAAAAAAAAAAAAAAGTGATATGAGTGAATATACAGAAATTCTAAATGAACAAGTATTACAATTAAACCTAAAAACAAAAGATATAGAAATAGAGAATAATGAATTGAGAAGGCAAATAAAGGACAGTTTTCTAGAGATCGAGAGAATAAAATAAATATAAACAAATTAAGTAACGAAATACAAAAAATAAATTTATTAGGAAAAAGATCGGTATATTTTGATGACAAAAATGAACAAAAAAATAATAATCGTGATTACAATGAAAACAGAGGACGAAATTACAATAGGAAAAGAGACTTCTACAATGATAACGTGAGCACCGAAATAACAGTCCATACCCGTATAGGAGAAATGATAGCGAAGAGAGAAATTATAATAAAAGAGATAATAGTCCTTACCCCACTAGATTGTATAATAGATATTCTAGAGATAATAGCAAAGACAACAATTACAATAGAGACAGATCATATTCAAGAGAAAGAAAGAACAATTATGATAGTTCTAGGGAAAGTAGTAGAGATAGAAGTTATGACAGAGATTTTATAACGTATAAACACAGAAATGATAAAGACAGGGAAATAAGAGGAAATTATAAACAGCGTAATAAGAACAACAACGAAGAAAAACGGTACTCAAAATACCGGCAATACAGCAGAGACAATAGTCGAGAAAGAGTACCAGGAAAATATAGAGAAGAAGCCGGAGAGAATAACCGGAGATATTTGTCCACTAGACAAAACTTGGGCAATAGGCCACTGCGTCAGCATTTGTCTCACGATGTCCCAGGGAATAGCGTTAAAATTTAAAAACAAATTTAATAATATAAAACAGTTAATTAAACAAAATAAAAATACTAACGAAATAGCTTACCTAAAAACAGACGATCAATGGTTATGTCGTATATTGTAGACAGTCGTCCAAAATTATTACTTAATATGTATAAAAGAATATTTTTAAATAAACCACGGGAGAGGCCGGTGAAGCAAAATGTGCTGAGGCAACAAGAAAATTTCGTATATAAGACCGCCGTACGCACGGGCAGGGGGAGTCCCGCTGTCGCTGAGTGAGTCGGCGAGTGTAGGTACGACGATCGTACGTGTGAAGCGGCGGTTATAGTACGGGCTAAACGAATAGTATTTTTGATTGTTTATTTTGTGTTTTTTTTGAAAGTTTAATAAAAAGTGTTTCCGACCAGGACAACCCGAGTTGAATATCATTTAAGTCTTCCTTGCGTTCCTACCTTTATATAGGAAACAGTGCCGGGATATACGTACCACGGACATATGTAATTTTCGAGTCGTTTCCACTATAAAGGAGCGAAGAATCGACAAGCGCACACCATCGTACCTCACTAGTTAACAGTGCCATTCTAATTTATTTTAGAGAGTGTCATTAACTAGTGAATACGAGGGTAAAACTTACCTAGTTGGTTATACCGCGTATACTGAAATACCGGTATACCACAGTTATTATATCTGATTACAAAAAATAATTATAATGACAAACCTAAGTATTCTAATATTTTCAAAACTCTAGAAAATACAAAACAATTTTGCATAGATAATAAAATAAAAAAATTAGCGTTGCCTAAAATATGCTCAGGCATAGACAATAAAAAATGGGATATCATTTCTAATATAATCAAATTTATATTTCAAAATACCTTTATAAAGATTAAAATCCTATAACTAGCCGAAGGTAAAGATGACAACCATTTACAAAACTATGAAAACATATATCCTATCAATGACAACAAAAATAACAGCTCAGCAATTGAAACAAATAAAATGAAAGACATATATATAAGTAACTCTAATAACTCTATTAACAATGAACCAAAAAATATTAATAAACATGTATGCACCTGTGTAGACAAACATTACAATACAAGAGTATTATCAATAATAGTAGAACATGAAGTTATTGAAAAATACACAATAATTGACACCGGATCTAATATTTCTTGCATAGATATGTCTTTAATTAATGATATAGAACTCGTTAAAAATGAGGAAGATATTGTTATAACAGGAGCAGATAATACCAAATTAGAACAATTAAGCAAAATAAAATTAGTGGTCTAAATAAATGGAAACATATACTCTATTAATGCGTACGTAATCAAAGGATTGAACTGCAAAATACTATTGGGAAACGATTTAAACATAAAAAATAACTTAATCATTAATTTTAAAGATAAAAATTTAGAATTAAATAATAATATCTTAATACCTATGGATAAACTATGGTACAATTATAACACACAAAGCAATAACAATAATATAGGAACAAAATATAATATAACAAACATAAACTATGACAAACAAAAATATATAGGAAAAATTGTATCAAATTACAATATAAATATTCCACCGAAAAATAAAATAAATATTAAAAACTTCGACATAAACACAAATATAATAGACACAAATTACGTAATAGAACCAATTGAACGATTAAGCAAAAGCAAGCTTCTAACTTTAGAATCATTCAGTGTTAATAATAAAGACGGTATAACTCTTTACAATTTTTCTAATCTTTACAGTAATATTCCCACAGGAATGACAATAGCAAATATCGTAAAACCAAATACGCCAAAAATTAAAAAAGAATTTGTTTAAGCCGAGACCGAAACAATATTAGTTCGTGTGCCCGGTATCGTAATACTTCGTACGCAAGAACACTCACACACCGACCGATATGTATAATGTATAAATGCGTATAGCAACTCAAGAGCGTTGGACGGCTCGCCGAGTAATTCTCTGAGTGCTAGGTAGCGTGCGTTGGGTGTGTAAGTGTATATTTGTGTATGTGTATGAGTGCAGCTTAAATACTAGAGAAAGGGGTAACTAATACTACAATGATATGGTAAAACGAATGCAAATGTGGTAAAAATATAATATAATAATATAGACAATAATTACGGCCCTTTTGGCCCAACAGTTAAAAAAATGTATAATAATATAATATAATGCTGCCGGTTCGGCACAGCCAATAAAATATAATAGGTAAAAATATGTATTAGCAATAAATATAAATAAATAAAAGGACTCACAATTCGTGGAGCACTGCTGGCCAGCCGCTACCTATACAGCTATATAATAAAAATGACACATGCAATATGAAAATAATAATAGAAATAATACACAACAATTTAAATAATACACAAGAACAATTTATAAACAATTAATAAGTAGAAATACGGCGATTCGCGCCTTTGAACAGCAATATGACAATAAATATACGGCGATTCGCACCTTTGTAAAGAATATAATAATAAATGTATACAGCGATTCGCACCCTTGTAAAAGAATATAATAATAAATGTATACAGCGATTCGCACCTTTGTAAAAGAATATAATAATCGAAATATATACGGCGATTCGCACCTTTATAAACGAATATAATAATCGAAATGTGGCGATTCGCGCCACATCAATTTTAATTTACAAGTTAACAATCGGCGATTAGCGCACGACCGAAAATGCGTTATTTGCATGAAAACGCTGGAGAAAGACTAACTCTTAAAATAATATATTACACGGCCGAGGGTCCGGCGGCAGACGATAAGGCGCCGTTGCATAACATTTATTATATAATTCACGAGAGACAATTAACATATAAAAATAAATAAACAAATATAACTATGATTACGTGTGCGTGAGTGTGTGTGTGTGATCGGTCGGCAGCGGAATGTACATTATTGGCTATTGCCGTATTGTCGCGGCGGCGACATCCTCCCCCCGTTGAAAATTAACCTTTTCAACCTAGTCGGTTTGCTCAATGGGCAAGCGGCATAGTTTCACTACTGGTCTGGTTAAATCTGAACCATTAGCCAATTTTACCGTAGCCACTCGAACGACGTTGTCCTTGCCAGGATGTACTTTCACAACACGTGCTAGCTTCCATCGTGTAGGTGCTAGGTTTTCTTCTTTGACGATTACTACATCATTTAGTGCTAGTGGCCTCGAACCTGACGTCCACCTTTGACGGATTTGCAGCTGCGGAACATATTCAGCGTACCACCTGTTCCAGAAGCTCTGAAGCAACCCTTGTACTAGTTTCCATCGCCTTAACGCTGTAATCTCCTTTCCTTCGATCACTGGTTCCGGATGGAACATCAACGGGCCTCCTATTAGGAAATGAGCTGGAGTTATTGGCTCCAAGTCATTGGGGTCGCTACTCATGGGCGTAAGGGGTCGACAATTCAGGCATGCCTCTATTTGGCATAACAGTGTTTGCAATTCACTTAGGGTTAAGGATGTGCCTCTTACTACTCTGGTGAGGTGAAATTTGGCACTTTTCACTGCGCTCTCCCATATGCCGCCAAAATGAGGCGCTGCAGGCGGGTTAAACTTCCAAGTTATTCCTTCTGATGCTAGACAACCATCAACCTTTGTCACGTATACAGCCAGCTCCTTTCGTGCTCCAATAAAATTCGTCCCATTATCACTCCAAATCATGTTCGGCTTTCCTCTTCTAGATATGAATCTTCTAAACGCTGCTACGAAAGCGTTGGTTGTTAAATCCTCCACTGCCTCAATGTGAACTGCTCTCGTTGAGAAACAAACAAATATTGCGATCCACGCCTTTTTTCCCGGCCTTCCGCGTATTCCACTTCTGATGATCAGTGGCCCTGCGAAGTCAACACCAGTAGTTGTAAATGGACGAGAGTGTTGCACGCGTTGCTTCGGAAGCGAGCCCATTATCGGCTGGTCAAACGTAGGTCTCGCCCTCTTGCATATGACGCACTGCCGAACAACTGTGCGTGCAATCGCTCTGCCTCGCGTTGGCCAATATGTCCTTCTGACTTCTGCTAGAAGTGCTTGCGGACCACAATGCAGCATTCTATGATGGCAGTCCTTGTATATTAACCTTGTAATTATATGATCAGGTGGCAGTACTATTTGATTTTTTTGCTCCTTTGAAACAGTTGCATTTTGTAAGCGCCCTCCCACTAATATCAGTCCGTTGTCAATATACGGGCATAGTGATCTGAGGCTGCTTTTGGGTGGTATCTCTTTACCATTTTTCAAGGCTACCACTTCCTTTCCAAATGCTTCTGCTTGTGCTCTTTTTATTAATACCTCTTTCGCCTCCTGCAATTCCTGGACTGTTAGATGCTGGCTCCAAGACGCCCTTTTCTTGAGACGTAAATACTCCACAAACCGTCTCAGCCAAGCGACGGCACGTACTAGCCTTCGCCAGTCTGAATATCTACTTAATAGATCTCTTGATGCATCAATTGAGATAAGTGCTAGTTGCACTGGCTTTATTTCCGGTAATATTTCCTCTTCGTCCGGTAGGGCTGAAATCCTCCATTGCTCTGCGTCTTGGGTCAGCCACTCTGGACCGTTCCACCAGAAAGTATTTTTCGAGAGTTCTGCTGGCTTTACTCCACGAGATGCAATGTCGGCAGGATTTTCATTAGTGCGGACGTGATTCCATTGCCTCGCTTCAGTAATTTCGAGTATCTGGTTCACCCTGTTTGCGACATATGTCTTGAGTCGCTTGCTGTGACTGTTCAGCCACCCCAGTACGACTGTTGAGTCTGTCCACAACTGAATTGAATGTGTATTGTTACCCCATGCATCTGCTACCTTCCTTGCAAGCTCTGCTAACAGCAGTGCCCCATTCAACTCCAGACGTGGTATTGTCATTGCCTTTAGCGGCGCTACACGAGTTTTGGCACACATGAGCTGCGCGTGATATGTTTCGTTGGTTCCTCTTGTTCTTAAGTAAATGCACGCTCCGTATGCTTCTTCAGACGCGTCGCAGAAGCCATGAAACTCGATAAAATTGCAGGCGGCTGGTATCACTTTCCTTGGTATGCAAATGTTCTTTAATGTCTCTAGGCCTTGCATGAATGTTGTCCATCTCTCTACAATGTCTGCCGAGAGTGGGCTATCCCACTCAACCTTCAATGCCCAAATTTGCTGCATGAATATTTTTCCTTTGAGTAGCACGGGTGTTAGAAACCCGAGCGGATCAAATACTCGGTTTAAATCGGAAAGGAGCGTTCTTTTAGTACATCTTGATCTTGCTGAATCCATAGCTATGTTGAAATGAAATTCATCTTGATATGGTCTCCACTGTAAACCAAGTGACTTCACTGTGTCACCATCCTTTATTTCCAAGGTGTATAGTGGATCAGCCTCTCCCTTGCCTACGTGCTGTAGCACCTTAGTAGAATTTGAACACCATTTACGTAGTGGAAGTTTGGCGGAAATTAAGATAGTGTTTAGTTCTTGTTGTAATTTTATACAATCCTCTTCGGTCTCAGCTCCTGTCATCAAATCATCCATGTATATATCATTTTTGATGACTTCTGAGGCTCTTGGATATTCGTTGTGTACCAGGTGAGCTAAGGTTACAAGGCATTGTGTTGCCAGAAATGATGCTGGTTTCATTCCATATGTTACAGTCGTTAGATTGAATGTTTTTAATGGTTCAGTGGGTGAATCTCTCCACACAATTCGCTGCAAGTTCCAGTCCCTTTCATCGATTGCCACTTGTCGAAACATCTTCTCGATATCAGCCATCAATGTATATTGGTGCATTCTAAATCTAGCCAATATGGTGAAGACATCTGCTTGTACTGTTGGACCATGCATCAATACGTCGTTTAACGATACCCCGGAGGAGCTCTTTGCTGAGGCGTCAAATACAACCCTAATTTTAGTCGTTAAGCTTGACTCCTTTTTTACCGCGTGGTGTGGTAAATAACAAGATCGGACCGGCAATTCAACTTCATTTTGAACTTCTTTCATGTGACCCATCTCAAGATATTCTTTCATGAACCTCGTATATTCTGTTCTTAGCTTGTCGTCGCTCTGAAGCCTCCTCTCCACGCTCAAAAACCGTGTGGTTGCCATTGTTAGAGTGTTACCGAGCATGTCTGTTGAGGTGTTGACAGGTAATCGCACAATGAACCTACCTTCTTCATTGCGTCGCGTGTTGTTCTGGAAATGATGTAGGGCCTTGTCTTCTTCCAAGTATCTCTGATTACACTTAGAATTGTCGTACTGTGTCGAATCTTCTGTTCTGTCATTGACATCTGAATCTTTCTCTAGAGTTTCTTCAATATTTACAAGGCAAGTTGCATCGATCATTCCAGTTACAATCCAACCAAATTTACTATCTTGTAGGCAGAGCTTCCCTGTGACAAGTGGAATACGCTCGGTTCCTATCAAGTCGAAGAAAAGGCCACTTCCAATTAATAGGTCAATCGATCCCGATTCACAGAATGTTGGATCTGCTAGGAGAGGCACAAATTCATTAGGAATGTTCCAACCGTCCCTTGGAGTTGGTATAGCGGATAAGTCATTCACTATAACAGGCAATATATGGCAGGTTATTTTGACATCAAATTTCTTGACAGAGGAACTTATGGTTACGTCTACACTTGCACCCGATTGAGTCTTGCTGGTACCAATACCGCATATTGGTAGGACGTTTGTTCTCTGGTTTAATCCTAAAACTCTCGAAAGCTCCTTTGAAATAAAGTTTACTTGTGAGCCACTGTCCAGGACGGCTCGACATTTGTGATAAGAACCATTGCTGCCCTTTACGGTGACTACTGCTGTTGCTAAAAATACGTGTTCACTTGTTGCTTGAGCTGGCATGGACACTTTCTGACCGCTGCCCGGCGAGGCATCTTCCTCTGATGAGCTCGAAGGATCACCCTCCTTCTGTCTTGTTGCTTCTGATTTCCTCTCTTGATGGAGTAGGGTGTTGTGCCTGCCCTTACATGTATGGCAACTATATTTTGATTTACAATGATCCTTTGAGTGGTACGGTGACAGACAGTTGAAGCAGAGTTTTGCATCTCTTACCACTGTCAACCGACTATTGACGTCTAACTCCTTGAATGATTCGCAAAAAAATAACCAATGCTTACCCGAGCAGTGAGTACACTTATTGTCACGGTCATTTTTGTTGATTAATAGTGTCAATTTTGCAGAGTTGTTATTGATCTTGTATCCCCTTGCCCTTTGATGAGATACAGAGTTAGTGTTGGTTCCTTCCCGTTTGGAACTAAATTGATAAGAGGTTTCCATTGCCACACAGCGGCCTGCAAGAAATTCTTCTAGATCTACATATTTTGGGAGTTGTGTATTCTTCTGATGTAGTTGCCATCCATGTAACGTGTCCTTGTCTAACCTCATGCTAATGATAGTTATTAGCCAGGCATCCCATTTGTCCACAGGCTGATCTAATGCCTTAAGAGCTGCAATATGCGTGCATACATGTGAATGTAGTTGTTGAAGCTCGGTTGCGGTTGCATTATCTACGTGTGGAGATTCTAATAATGATCTGATGTGAGACTGTATGGTTAGGCTCTTGTTGTCATATCTCTGCTTAAGCCGTTCAATCGCCACATAATAGTTGGCATCCGTCATAGGAACCGCCTTGATCAGATCTAGAGCTGCACCAGTAAGATATGATCTGAGGTAGTAAAATTTGTGAGCCGATGTAAAACTATTTTCCTCGTGTATTGCAGATCGAAAAGAGTCGAAAAAAGGTTCCCAGTCCTGAATGTTCCCGCTGAACTCCGGGATCTTTATTGGTGGTAATTGTATTCGTGACTGGCTTGTTGACGTATTCGAGTTATGCGACGTATCATGACCTGAAGCATTATGACGCCTTTCGTTAGTTATAGCTTCCTGAATTCTAGAGCGTGCGGCAAAATAGTTTTTTTTCAAACTCTTCTCGTTCCTTCTCTTCTTCCAACGGATCCTCAGTGTTGAGTAGTTCTATCTCTGACTGCACATCGTCGAATTTCCTATTTATTTGAGGTAACTCTTCTTGCCTAAACTCTAGCAATGACAAGGCCTCTGTCATTGGATCGAAGCTATTAATAAACTTCAACGTACGGGTGAGTGCACCCTTGACCACACCACGTTTACGCCTAAGTTCGGACAATACCTTCATCGTATCTGCGTCTAAAACCATTGCTATATTATGACTAAGTCTATGTTACAGAAGTACTGCCGACTCGATTCTAAATCGAATGTGTCGTAAGAAACAAAAAGCGGATTCTATAATAAAAATAATAAGTTTTTGCTGAGTGCAATATTACGTAGCTACAACACCATGACAATAAATAGAATTTTATGCGCTACGTATGTTATGAGTTGCGATAATAGTAATAATAATCGCGATACGTAATTAACGCGATCACGTCGAGGTCACCAAATGTTTTAGCCGAGACCGAAACAATATTAGTTCGTGTGCCCGGTATCGTAATACTTCGTACGCAAGAACACTCACACACCGACCGATATGTATAATGTATAAATGCGTATAGCAACTCAAGAGCGTTGGACGGCTCGCCGAGTAATTCTCTGAGTGCTAGGTAGCGTGCGTTGGGTGTGTAAGTGTATATTTGTGTATGTGTATGAGTGCAGCTTAAATACTAGAGAAAGGGGTAACTAATACTACAATGATATGGTAAAACGAATGCAAATGTGGTAAAAATATAATATAATAATATAGACAATAATTACGGCCCTTTTGGCCCAACAGTTAAAAAAATGTATAATAATATAATATAATGCTGCCGGTTCGGCACAGCCAATAAAATATAATAGGTAAAAATATGTATTAGCAATAAATATAAATAAATAAAAGGACTCACAATTCGTGGAGCACTGCTGGCCAGCCGCTACCTATACAGCTATATAATAAAAATGACACATGCAATATGAAAATAATAATAGAAATAATACACAACAATTTAAATAATACACAAGAACAATTTATAACAATTAATAAGTAGAAATACGGCGATTCGCGCCTTTGAACAGCAATATGACAATAAATATACGGCGATTCGCACCTTTAAAGAATATAATAATAAATGTATACAGCGATTCGCACCCTTGTAAAAGAATATAATAATAAATGTATACAGCGATTCGCACCTTTGTAAAAGAATATAATAATCGAAATATATACGGCGATTCGCACCTTTATAAACGAATATAATAATCGAAATGTGGCGATTCGCGCCACATCAATTTTAATTTACAAGTTAACAATCGGCGATTAGCGCACGACCGAAAATGCGTTATTTGCATGAAAACGCTGGAGAAAGACTAACTCTTAAAATAATATATTACACGGCCGAGGGTCCGGCGGCAGACGATAAGGCGCCGTTGCATAACATTTATTATATAATTCACGAGAGACAATTAACATATAAAAATAAATAAACAAATATAACTATGATTACGTGTGCGTGAGTGTGTGTGTGTGATCGGTCGGCAGCGGAATGTACATTATTGGCTATTGCCGTATTGTCGCGGCGGCGACAGAATTAGTAGAAAAAAATATAAAAACAATGTATACCACTAAGCAAAAACACTATGATAACTAAAATGTTTAATGAAGTAACCGATAAACAAGGAAACGTAATCAAAATTTCTCAAGAATTAAATAACGAACAACGTAAAAGCCTTAAACTAATTAATAACTATAAACACTTATTCACTTCAGACCCACTAGATATAAATTGTGTTAACATAGAACCATGTGAAATTAAATTAAAATCAGATAACCCTATATTTTAGCCACCATTTAGAGTTTCCCCGGCACAAAGAGAATAGTTAAAAATATTAATTGACCAAATGATAGACGCGGACATTATTGAACCAAGTAGAAGTAGTTACGCTGCGCCTGTTTTCTTAATTCCAAAAAAGAAAAGGGGGAATACCGATTCTTGGTAGACCACAGAAAATTTAACAACGAGACTGTAGCTGACAAACACCCAATACCACGATCACAAGACCTCTTTAGAAGTTTAGAAGGAGCTAAATACTACTCTTCTATCGACATGGCTCAGGGTTATTTTCAAATACCAATAAAACAAGAAGACCAAGATAAGACAGGATTTATTACAGATTTTGGACTATTTAATTTTAAAAGGATACCGCAAGGATTTAAAAACTCAGTTTCAATATTTCAAAGAATCATTAACAACGTGTTTAGCGACTATTTGTATAAAACCATGATAGCGTATCTTGATGATATGTTGTTTTGGAAACAGTTTTAAATAAGCATTTATTAGATTAAAACAAATTTTTATTAGACTAGAAGAAACCGGCTTAAAATTAAAAACAAACAAATGCACCTTTTTAAAATCAGAAATTGAATTACTTGGCCACACAGTCTCAAACGTTGGACTAAAACCTCTCGGAAAGAACACAGAAGCAATTGTGAAATTTCCAATACCAAAAAAAATTAAAGATGTACGAGCGTTTGTTGGGCTCACTAGTTATTACAGAAAATATATTAAAGATTTCGCAAAAATTGCAAGTCCTTTAACTAATTTGACAAAAAAAGAAAATAAATTTATTTGGGCAAACAAACAAGAAATATCTTTTGAGACTTTAAAAAAGGCGATAACAACGGCACCGGTTATGGCACATTTCAAAGACGGTTACCCTGTTTTTGTTACCACAGACGCCTCATTAGAGGGACTCTCTAGGATACTCGAACAGGAAGATGAAAACGAAAAAGGACACCCGATTAGTTACGCGTCTAGGAAATTGAAAGGAGGTGAAAAAAATTTTATCACTATGGAATTAGAAATGTCGGCTGTAGTATTTGCAACTAATTACTTTAGAGAATACCTTATAGGAAGGAAAATAACAGTCTTCAGTGACCACTCAAGCCTACAATTCTATAAAACCATAAAGAATCCATCTTCCAGAATAACTAAATTTATTTTTAAATTATTAGAATTTGACCTAGAAATAAAACATCGTCCTGGCTCATGGAACACGGCGGCAGATTGTCTCTCACGTTACCCCGTTTATACAACAAAAATAACAGATATATTAATTAAATGAGAACGATAAAAACAAAATTAATGCAAACTCTACAGATTTCGAAATGAATTCCGACAATATAAAACCTGAGACATTAAAAACACAACAGTCAGAAGACGAATTTTGCAACGGTATAATTTTATCATTACGTGGAGATAAAAAAAATAAATATTATAAAAAATCTAGAAAATATATAATAAAACAGGAACTACTATTGAACGGGCCGGGAAATATCAATATTCAAATATCATACGGGTTACTTTATGAGCTGCACCTAACCACAGGGTGCTTATGTTTATCCGCCATGTCTGAATTGTTGAGTCTTCCACCCACCAGTATTAAACCATCGCATAGGAAAGGATTCAAACTCCGTAACTTGCTATTTCTTGGTACTTCTTGTCCCTTTTCTAGAGACAAGATCTCTTTGCTAAAGCACTCCGCTCAAACCGTTTTTTTGCTTCGTTCAAGTCATGTATTCTTAAAGATTGAGGTCCATTGATCTTCTTACGCAGGAACTTTGAATAGATTATTAGCCAAGCTATTCCTCGTATCATTTGGTTCCATTCTGAGTAGTGTCCTAATACATCATTTACTGAGTTGTTTGCTACAAGTACTAGTTTCACTTTACGTACTTCAGGTAGCTCTTCATTCACGTTGATTATTGGATTTAAGATCCAATCCTTCTCATTCCTTTCCAACCAGGTGGGTCCCTTCCACCACAATTTTGCTTCTAAAAGCTCCCGTGGTCCCAAACCTCTTGAAGGGATATCCGCTGGGTTTTCATGTGTTCCTATATGGTTCCACTGGCTGACCTCTGTAACATCCATGATTTGAGCTATTCGATTTGCAACATTTATTTTTAGCCGGCTGCCCTGGCTATTTAACCACCCTAGTACTATAGTTGAGTCTGTCCAAAGCTTGAACTGATGAATGTTGATTTGCCATGATTCAGCAACTCGGTGAGCTAATAATAATGCACCGTTGAACTCAAGGCGTGGGATTGTGCTGCCTTTTAGTGGGGCCACTCGAGTTTTAGCGCATAGAAGTCTGGAATACCATTCTCCATCGCTGCTCTGAGTACGAATATAGATACAGGCTCCATATGCTTTCTCCGAGGCGTCGCAAAATCCATGTACATCTATGATCTCAGTGCGCTCGGGAATAGCCTTTCTTGGAATGGACAATTCCTTTAGCTGCTCAAGATCATCATAAACCGAATCCATCTTTGCTGAATGTCTACCGGAAGCCGTGCATCCCAGTCTATCTTCATAGACCACAGCTGTTGTAAGAATATTTTTTCCTTCACTAAAACTGGTGACAAGAACCCAAGCGGGTCGAAAATTTTGTTCAGATCAGAGAGTATAGCTCTCTTCGATAACGCACCTTCTGATGATCTTGCTCTGATGTCATATTGAAAATGGTCTGCGACTGGTTTCCACTGCAACCCGAGTGACTTGACCGTGTCATCGTCTCCTATATCTAATACGAACAAAGGATCGTCAACACACTTGGACATGTTTCGCAAAACAAATTCGGAGTTGGAACACCATTTCCTTAATGGTAACTTTGCTGAGTTTAGCACTGAGCTAACATCTATTTGTAACCGACAGCAGTCTTCCTCTGTATCGGCTCCCGTCATTAGATCGTCCATGTAGAAATCTTCGGCAATCACCTTTGAAGCTTTCGGTAATTCCTTCTCGACACTTTTTGCGAGTGCTATAAGACAGTAGGTTGACAGAAATGAGGCAGGAGTTGTTCCATACGTGACTGTAGTTAGCTGGTACGACCGTAGTAATTCTTGTGGGCTGGATCTCCAAACAATTCTTTGTAAGTCCCAATCTTCCGTTGCCACCTTTATTTGGCGAAACATTTTTTCTATATCCGAAGTTAAGACAAATTGATGCTTGCGGAAGCGAATGAGGATTGAAAATAAATCTTGCTGAACAACTGGACCACACCTCAAGACATCATTAAGAGATATGCCAGATGTACTTTTGGCAGAGGCATCAAAAACCACTCGGACCTTTGTAGTTAAACTTGATGCCTTTATTACCGAATGATGTGGTAGATAGATGGGATTCTGCGTCTGAACTGAATCGGCCATTACTTGAACCATGTGTCCCATTTCAATATATTCGTTCATAAATCGTATGTACTCGGCCTTCAGATGCTCATCATGTTGTAATCTTTTCTCAACGTTCAAAAAACGTGCCGCCATAGGTAATGTAGCCCCTAATTCACTGATTGCCTGTTTGGTGGGAAGCCGTACGATAAAACGTCCCTCCTCATCACGGATGGTGTGTTGCTTAAAATGTTGGAGTGTTTCTTGCTCTTCTTGACATCTCTTATTCGCCTTTGATGCTCGGCTATAGCTTGTATCTTCAATGCTGCTGAGAACCTTCCAATCTTCCTCTATTGTTTGTCCCATTGAGAAAAGTGTCGATGAATGCTGGTTAAAAAAGTTCTCCTGTTACGAGCCATCCGAAGCTACTTTCATGTAATGTGACTGAACCTATATTTAGTGGTATTTTTTTTGTTCCCAAAACATCAAAGAACTAGCCACCTCCAATAAGCAGATCGATACCTTGAGGTTGATGGAAATCCGGATCAGCTAGAAGTGGAGCCACAGTCCCTGGTATACTCCATCCACCTGCAGGCTCTGGACAAGACGCTAATCCTCCGACTATATTAGGCAATATATAGCAAGAAATATTTATACTAAATTCACTCGTTCTTGATTCGACCTTCAACTCACTACATGACCTTGCTCTTAACCGATTGTCTCCAATACCACTTATTGGTAATAAAGACTTCTTACATGTAAGTTGTAATAGATTTGCATATCTTTTTGACACAAAGTTGACTTGGGAACCGCTATCCAAGATAGCTCTGCACTGGCGCCGTCCACCATTTTTATCTCGAACTATAACTACAGCTGTCGCAAGAAAGGTTAGGTTAACACTCCTATAATATATAATAATGATCCATACGGCACCTAATGTACAGCATAGCGGTACTCACTTGCCCGCTTTTTGTTTCTATTGTGTTCTGTTTCCACCAAAAAAAGTCCAAGGTGTTTTAGGTTCATTTATCGTCAAACCTTTTACACGATACAAAGATATGCACGAGAGCTGTAGAAACCATATTTCCAATAATTGTCACCGAGGAGCAATCGAAGCAGCAAAAAGTTTTATGGATGAAGTGCCTATAAATATATGATGGTATCCGGGCACCAAAAAGAACTAGAACAAAATCGAAAAATTGTTTCGTCCATAATTTCAAGTGCACTATTTTGCGGAACCCATGATCTACCTTTAAGAGGAAAAGGTCAAAATAAAGGTAATTGAATAAAATAATTATATTATTATAAAATACTCAATTTTTAAATCACGTATTTTTATTTTTATTTTTTATGCAGGTGTTTTTTATGACTTAATTCAAATGCGAATTGAAGCTGGTGATCATTCTCTAGAAAACCATATTGAAAAAGCCAAGCGAAATGCTACTTACACATCTCCACAAATTCAGAATGAAATTATCAATATAAGTGGAACAGTAATTAAAAATGATATTATAAATGATGTCAAAAGGCTGTAGCTTTCAGTATAATGGCAGACGAAACCGCCAATATCTCAGGAACAGAGCAATTGTCTATTGGTATTAGATTTTTCGATGATGAGAAAAAAGCTATCAGAGAAGAATTTTTAGGCTTCATTGAATTACATGCTATGGATGCTGTCAACATAGCTAGTGCAATCGATAATTTTATTCAAAACGAAGGTCTCGATGGAACGAAGCTTTTTGGACAAGGCTATGATGGTTGCGCAACTATGGCAGGGAAGATCAATGGAGTGCAATCGATTTTACGAGACAAATATCCACATGCTCTATTTTTTCACTGTGCTAGTCATAAGTTAAACTTGGTGGTCAATGATTTAAATTGTGTTCCAGAAATACGTAACACAATTTCAATGGTAAAGGATATTATAAATTTTTCTCGCGAATCTGTTTTACGTAGGAAATGTATCCCAAACATACCATCATTCTGTGAGACATGGTGGTCTCAAAAATATAGAAGCATTTCAATTTTTAAAGAAAATTTTGAGATAATTATACATGCTTTAGACAAATTATCAAAAGATGGAAACACCGCAACAAGAAAAGTTGCTTTTCAATTGCATTCTGCATCAAATAAAAGTATTTTTATAATGAGTGTTATCCTCATAGCAAAATACTCTAAATTATTAGAGCCTGTCGCGAATGCCCTGCAGTCAAAAACTTTGGATTTACTGAAATGCTCAAATTATATTAAAAAAATAGTGGACATAGTGAAAGATCACCGTGAAAACGCTGACACGGAAATTGAACAAATTTTAATTGCTGCAAACATAACAGCTGAGAATATAGGAACAGAAATTAATCTTCCTAGGATTGTGGGAAGACAACAACATCGATCGAATCCTCCAGTATCGAATACAACTGAATTCTGGAAGAGGTCTTTGCTAATTCCATACATGGATTCATTGATATCCTCCTTGGAGCGGAGATTTTCTGATGAAAACTTACCAGCTTTTTCAATTTTTTTACTACATCCTTCAAATATGTTAGATATAAACATCAAAGAATTTAAATTTAAAATAAATGATTTTGCCGATTATTACCAAATTAAAGATATAGATAGTGAAACAGAATTATGGTACAACGTTTGGAATGAGAAAAAACTGGCTAAAAATAAACTATCAGACATGGAAATGAGTGAAATAGTGGGAGAAACAGATATTTTCTTTCCTAAAATAAAGCAAGCCTTGCATATATCTTTAGCCCAGCAATGTACAACCAGCACCATTGAAAGGTCATTCAGTACTTTACGAAGGGTAAAGACTTAGTTGCGTTCAACGATGACTGAAAATCGTCTAAATGGTAAATTAAAATAGCTTTTTCATATCAATGAAAATTATATTAATTATATATAATGTAAATTATTTTAGGTCTCTGCATACTAAGCGTGCATAGAAAGCTGATAGATGAAAAGAAGGAAGAGCTACAACAGAAAATTCTAAGTAGATTTTGTGAAGATCCTAGACGATTGTCATTAATATAATTAATTATACGTATTAAATTGTTTTATTCAATTTTTTTTTTTTTTTATTTTATTACCTTTTTTATTTTACTTTCAATTATTAATATATTTATTATTGGCATTTTTATAATCTTGTTTTAATTTGCCCCCCCCCCCCTGATTGAAATCCTAGCTACGCCCATGAACATAACTACAGAACTCAATAAATACACAAAAAATACTAAAAACAATATAAAATTATTAAAGGATAGTTTTTCAAAATTTATAAATGAAGAAAATATAAATAACTTACAAGAAAAAACAAATCAGGAGAATATGGTCCAAGGTATCCAAGAAATAATTTACAATTTAATTTCAGCAATTCTAAAAATTACAAACAATGAAAAAGATACAAATATTTATTTACACTGTAAGCTACATAAAATTCCCGCAAGGATCATAAAATCAAAAATACTGTATAACGATTTAACAAAATTAAAAAGAGCAATCGAAAGAGATGGATATGAATTAACTATACCATTAAAACATTTTCATACATATTATAACTTACCAATTACCGAATGTCAATTTTCAAAATCGGCAAAATGGACACTATATCAATATATTCCTACTCATTTTAAGTTCCACGAGTCTATTTGTATTATATACTCAGAAAAAACATATATAGCAATAAATTCCATGAATGGTGAACACAGGATAATATC
>NW_026083168.1:0-60269 GCF_020184175.1 Aphis gossypii
TTTAAATTTATAAATATTTCGTTATATTGTCTTATGTTTATGTATGTTTCAGTTGATATTTTAGAATTAGGAATAGAACAGGCATATAATTCTTTTCATTCATCTGATCAACTTAATTTTTCAATAAATAATGAAACAAAAACAGCAATAGGTATCTAATATAGTTTAGCTAACCTGTGTGTAGGTTGAGGTAAAAAAAAATACTTTGTTCTGAAAGAAAAAAAAAACTTAACGAACAAACACTTTTAAAAATGTATAAATGGCGTAATGTATTTAATACAAAATAAATAATTACAGGAGTAACAAATAATTACAGCGTAAAAGCAAAAAAATTGCACGGCGTGTTTTAAAACAGCGTTGCGGAACAAAAAGTCACGTGACAAGAAAAAGTTCGGCGAAACGAGTGAAAAGACCGGGCAAAATAACTGGTCGTGAAAAAGGAAGTGAAATAGTCGAGGCGAGCGATGATGGCTTGGAGCCCTTAACGGCGAAAACGTTAGCGAGCGAGGCGGGAGGAAAAGTTAAGATGGCGCGTCGTCGCGCGATCAAAGACGATACAACAAAATACAATGCTAAATACAATATAAACGTTTACAACATGTAAGGTTAGGTTAGGTTAGGATATTAAAAATGCATTTAATTCGATTGAGTGGAGTCACCTATTGGCAGCATTAGAGGGGTGGAACGTGCCAGAATACTTGATGAGGGTCTTTCGGTCGTACTTCAGCGAACGGAAGGCGTTCACTGAGACCCCGGCCACGGATTCCGGAGCGCTAGATGTACCCGTAACCGGAGGAGTCCCGCAAGGATCAGTGGTTGGTCCTTTGCTGTGGAACATAGCGTACAACTCCGTGCTAACAACTGCTCTCCCTTCCGGTGCCGAATTAATAGGCTTTTAGTAATAATATTTTAATAATAAGTTTTTATATACTGTGCACCGAAGGTGACTTTAGAGGGATAGAGCCCTCTCTTTTTTGTAGAGCCTGGCTCATATCTGTGTTATGTGTAATGTTTATTTAATTGATTTGAAATAAATGATGGCGGCCCCACGGAAGTAATGCTTTACGGCGGTTCCCGTGGTGCTGTCGATTTAAAAAAAAAAAAAAAAGGCCTTGGCCTTGGCTATGGACGGCATGCCCGAAGAGGCCGACGTGCGACACTGACTCCTAACTCAGGCGGCCGTCAATCGATATGAGCTAATCGGCATGGTGGAGTCGATATTGTCAACGAAGGAAACCGACGAACGCGAGATAGAGGCTGGAAACAGGCTCGGAGCAATCTGAAGTCAGAGCGCGACGAGTCCATTCCAAAACTGTGGGGCAAGAGGAAGAACGGCGGTCATTGATGAAGAGAGGCAGCAGGCATACCATTGTCAACCGTCAATCGTCGGAGGTGTCACCGATCACCGCTCTTCATCACCAACTATGACACCACGGGAGGGAAAGACGATCACTGCAGACGTGGAAGGATCAACCATTCAACATATATTTAAATGAACTGTAAGGGAGTTAGATAGGGAACTGTCCCATCAACCCCCATTGTCCGATGTTGTTGTTTTATCAATAAATGATAGCGGCCGGGAGGAAGTAATGCAAAAGCAGTCCCCTCCCGGTCGTCGGTTTTAAACCGCAAAAAAAAAAAAAAAAGGTTAGGCCTTGGCTGTCACGGTGGTCGGACGTGTATTTGCGTCGCTCCCGGGCATTTTTGATCTTTTGGCAGTTATAGTGCACCGTTTTTTGCGCAGTGTGTGTCGATCGACGAGTTACGTCGTCCTGCGTCGACTGGTCCAAACCGCGCGAAATTTGGCCAAGTTTTCACGGTGTTACCGCGTACCTTCGGTTATACTTGTGCTTCTGCTACCGCATTACGCAAACCCGTGTTTTCATTTAAAAAGTGCGCGTTCGGGCCGGTGTCGGTTTAGAGTCGGCCTGATAAGACCCGCCGCACCCTCCTGAAGGGGTTGGTGCACCGCGCGGCCCCCTCGGAATCCCTGGAACTGGGAAATCCAGGAACCCAAGCTCCTTCGCCGCCGTGAAGATTGCGGCCGAACTACAAGCGCCACGATTGCGCGCTGTGGTTCAAAGGACGCGGCTAGAGGAGACGAAGCCAGGGACACCTTCTCCGACGAGGTCCGACAAATAGCGGGTGAGTAAAACAAAGTTTTACGTACCCCCTATCTATTTACACGGCCGCCCAAAGCCACCTGGGCGAAAACGGCGAAACAAAGAAACAGCTGTTTTCCGCGTCGGGGAACAGCGGTCGCCACGCGATCGACGACGGGGACCAGCTGACTGCGTGTGACCAAGTGACGGCGCACAAGTGACGGCCACTCGTCCCCTAGCGGCAAATTCGAATTTGCCTCCGAAATCAGTTTTTAGCTGATAACTCGGCGGGAATTCATTTTAGAGCGTTGGGAGCAAAAATTTGCCCCCCCCCAAGGCCCTCCGTCCTACCACGACCGGTGCGATAACGATCCCGAAGACCCGACCCCCCTAACCCCACCTGGAGCCGAGTTAGGGAGAAAGATAGGGATAGTGAGTGAAAGACGTGGTGTACGTGAGATAATAGGTCACTAGTTGGAGAAGTGGTAGCAGCAAGGGGGCTAGGGTCACCGGACCACCCTCTGCCATGAACCCCCAGAGCAACCCTGGTGGAATGCCAACAGGGGTTGATACTGGAAAAGACCAAGGTCACTCGGCTTTAAGCTCACTTGAGCACCTCGAGAGCCAAGATGTGGGTCTCTTCAGAATGCTCAAGGCAGAGGTCGAGTCCCTCAAGGATATGGCCAAACGCACACAGGTGAAGGGACTCAAGGAGAGCGTCGATCGGGTGTGCAGCATCATTGGCTCCATCAAGTCCAATAGCATCGAGCTGAAAGCGACAAGGAGGCAGCAATCAGGTAGTAACTTGATGGTTGTTGATGCAAAAAAGGTTGTGACGATTCTCACACAGAACATGAACGCGGCAGTGGAATCGTCCAACAAAGTAGTACTTGATGCCATCGCAGGTGTAGGTGCTAGGGCGACCGGAGAACACGAGGATGGCAACTCTGGCAGATCTGGTGGTATTAATAGCACTGAAGTGAAGGCGGCAGTCACCAATCTACAGGTGCTGATCGAAGCGCAGAGCGCCAAGATGGAAGAGATAGCGGAACTGGGGAAACAGTCAAGCTGGACGGAAGTGGTCAAGAAGAATAGGAGAAAAAACCAAGGGGACAAACCGGCTGAAAAATCAGCTGTGCCAGTGATGACTCAGCGGCGGGGAACCCGCCCCCCGGCAATCCTGGTCGATGTAAGCACGGAGGACTTCCCCGAGCTGGCAAAAAAAATCCGCGGCGGAGCGTTAGACATTATCGGGAACCGAGTGGTGGGGATGAGACAAGCTAAGTCCGGTGATCTCCTCATCGAGGTGCGTGGCAATGCAGACGAGGTATCTGCGGTGAGGGCAGAGATCTCGAGGTCCGCGGGAGCCGAAATTGGGGTTAGGACCCTGCAACAGAGGGAGCTGTTGGAGGTCAGGGACCTGGACCAATGGTCTGATGGACCTGAGGTCCTCGAGGCCATAGCCTTGGCCTCAGGGTGTGGCACTGCCTCACTGCGGCTTGTTAGTCTGCGGAAGCGCTTCGGCGGAGCGCAACTTGCTCTGGTCTCCGCCCCCAGGGACGCAGCACAGGTGATCATCAGACAAGGCAGACTCAGGGTAGGCATGGTCAGTTGCAGCGTCAGGCGTCGTCGCATGGCCACGAAGCCAAGTCTTGCCAAGGCCCGGACAGGACTAATTGCTGTAGGCGCTGTGGACAGGATGGGAACTACGCCAAAGCATGTACAGCCACTCAGGAGGAAGCTTTGTCCTTTACGAAGGCTCTGGCGGCAACCTACCAGGCTATCAGCAACGACGGAAAGGAGGTTGCTAAAACCTCGCAATGATCAGAGTCCTACAGATAAACGTGGGAGTCTGCAGGGCGGCACAGGACCTCGCCCTGGCGTCGGCTGCAGAGAAGAATATCGACGTTATTGGCTTCAGCGAGCAATACCGCGAAAGGGACGAGGAAAATGGCTGGTACGCCGACGCCAGCGGACGAGCAGCGATCGCCGTCCTCTCCGGTCAACACATTCAAGCCATAGGACCACGCCAACCGGGATTCAGGTGGATCCAGATGAACGGACACAGGCTGTATAGCTGCTACTGCTCACCCAATGTAACCCTGTCTGATTTTGAGGACTTCCTGAGCGAGCTTGAGATGAGTGCTAGGAGTTCTCCCGTTTCGATCATCATTACCGGCCACTTCAATGCAAAATCGAGGGAGTGGGGCAGTCCAAGAGAGGACAACAGGGGCAAAGCACTGGCCGACCTCTCCGCTTCCCTAAGGCTGATCGTGTGCAACCAGGGCCAACCAACGTTCGTCAGGGGGGCTTCGGAATCACACATCGACCTTACTTTCGTGAAGCGGTCCACGTCGTGCTGGGTTGACGGCTGGAAGGTCCTCGACGAAGAGTCTTTGAGCCTTCACAAATACATTGAGTTCAGCGTCAAGACAACAAGTCAGCGCGTCCAGGGGACGAGCACCCGCAGGGGGTGGGCATACCGGAAGTTGGACCGGGGCAAATTGATCGAGGCGCTTAAACGTGACGTCCGACCGGTTGCACCTGCGGCAGAGGACGCGTGCAGGCAGACAGTCGACTGGCTGACGCGCGCGTGTGACGCAAGCATGCCGAAGGCAGGCAGGGCAAGACGCCCCCCCCCCGTCCCCTGGTGGACGACGGATATCTCTGCGCAGAGGGCGAGATGCCATAGAGCAAGGTGAATCTATACCCGACTGAGAAAGAAGACGGACGACGCTGGGTGCGCGGAGCAACTGTCCGCATTCAGGTCCGAGCGCAAGCTTCTAGTCAGCAAAATACGGGAGGCGAAAGAGGAAAATTGGAGAAAGCTGTGCGAACTCGTCGACAACGACCCGTGGGGCCTTCCATACCGCATCGTTATGAAAAAATTGACCCGGAGGAAAACGATCCCGGGAATAGACTTGCCGGGGAGACTGGAAAATATAGTTAGCAACCTATTCCCCACGAAACCCTCGTGTATAAGAGATGTTATACCCGTCAGCCAAGAGGACACCGATCGAGCCTGCTTCTCGGTGGATGACGTTAAAGCTGCTGCGAGGGGATTACCGAACGGCAAGGCGCCGGGGCCCCCAATGAAGCATTTAAGGCTGCTGTCGGACTGTATCCCCAGATTTTCGCAACGCTGTTCAACAGCTGCACGAGACAAGTGTATTACCCACCGGAGTGGAAGACCGCGAATTTGGTACTACTGCGCAAGCCGGGCAAGGAGCTTGAAAACCCGTCTGCGTATCGCCCCTTGTGCATGCTGGACTCAGTGGGCAAGCTGTACGAGAAGCTACTGACGGTGAGGCTCCGTGAGCACCTCAAGAAGGCCGGCCAGGCGGACAATCAATTTGGCTTTCGGCCTGGAAAGTCCACTTTGGACGCGATGTCGAAGGCTCGATCAGCATACAAAAACGCCAATGGGAGGGGACAGGCATATAACCTGTTCGTTGGCATGCTAACGCTTGATGTGAAGAATGCTTTTAACAGCGCCTCCTGGGATAAAATCATTGACGCGTTAGCGCGAAAAAACACCCCGCCGTACCTGCTGAATATAATAGGACGATACCTGTCGGAGAGGAAGATAATAGTGCACGCGCCAGACACGTTGACGTCAGCTGTGGCGTGCCACAAGGTTCGGTCCTTGGGCCGGATCTTTGGAACGCCCTGTATGATGAGCTCCTGGAGATTCAGCTCCTTCCCGACGTGGAGATAATCGAGTTCGCAGACGATGTGGCGTTACTGGCGTTTCTGCTGGAGGAAAGACTTGAACAGGCCCTCGGCGATGTAGTAGACTGGCTGACTGCAAATGGGTTTGAGCTGGCCATTGAAAAGTCTGAAGCGGTACTACTCACAAATCGCAACAAACACAACCGAATGACAATAAGATTCCAGCGACACCTTTTCGAGTCGAAGCCGGCAGTTAAATACTTAGGGGTATCGATCGACCCAAGGCTCCACTTCAGGGAACATGCTGAACTAGTTGCCAAAAGAGCGTCGGACACCTGCCGCCATCTGGCGCAGATACTTCCAAACCTCCGAGGACCTAGACAGCGCACTAGGAAAGTGCTAGCCACGGTGGTAACCTCCCAAATGCTGTACGGAGCCCCTTTTTGGTTTCCCTCCATAACGGCGGAGGCATTGCATCAAATGGAGGTGGTGTACCGAAGAGTCATGCTGAGGGTCGCCTGTGTCTACCGTACGGTTTCGTACGAAGCAGCGGCGGTCGTATCGAGTATGCTTCCTATAGCTCTGCTAGCCGAGGAGCGGCTAGAAATGTACGGGGGTATTCTGAAAAGCGTAGCCAGGGACCATTCGATAAGGAAATGGCAAACGGCTTGGGACACGGCGGAGAATGGCAGGTGGACGCACCGACTGATACCGGATCTTACACCCTGGTTAACGAGGCAACACGGTGAAGTATCCTTCCACCTCAGCCAAGTGCTGACCGGTCATGGTTGCTTCGGTAAATACCTCCATCGGTTCGGGAAGCCAGATAGAGATAGCTGCGCGCTGTGCGGGGCATCCCCGGACGACGCCGAACACGCAGTATTTCAATGCGATGCTTTCCACCATTGGAGGGCCGAAACATGCGTCTATCTCGATGTCGACCAGCTAACGGCGGACAATGTTATAGGCATCATGTTGAGGTCTAACTCGGACTGGCAGAGGGTCACGTCGTTGATCGGGAGGATAATGGCAGCCAGAGAAGAGGAGGAAAGGGCGAGGCAGCATGCACCGGGCGGTGCTCAAGGAATCACCAGATGAACTACAATGGATAAGCACGAGTATCCAGAGCGGCGGAATGAGATCGGCTCGTGAAAACCTATTAGATAGCGGCAGAAAGAAAATGAAGGTTAATTTGTAAATTATATAATCGGTTAAACTATGTCGTTAAAACGTTTGTAGTATCTATTGTGAGAGGGTTAGGTGGGGGACTGTCCCATCTTGTCCCTCATTTTTCCGGCCTCGGCTGGCTGTTGTTGTGCATTTATCAATAAATGATGGCGACGTTGCGGAAGCAATGCGAAAGCAATTCCCGCGGCGTTGTCGATTTTACACCGGAAAAAAAAAAAAGGTTAGGTTAGGCCAAGGTTCCCCCGACGGGACCCACCTTGACGCGGTGGGGAGGTTGAGGGTCTTTAACTAGATCTTACCAAGCGGTCCCAGCCCGACTCGGGTCATTCACAGAGCCTTACCTTAACTGGTTGAGCAGGTTCGCTCCACCTGCTAGCGCTTGCAAACGGAGATAGGTGAAGGTAACACTGACATAAAATCCGCCTGGCGGCAGGGCTAAAACGCAAGGGAAAGACACCCTTTCAAAAACTCACAATGGAAGTCGACGACAGAAATTTTGTTACCGCACCAGGGGATTCGGACCCCCAGGTGCCGGCAATGGTGAGTGGGGCCGGTGTTTACATCGGTTCCCATGTAGCGGACTCACCAGGGTCGTCATCCAGCAACCGTGAGGGTACGGGGGTGGCCAGCCAGGCCCCCGCAACTCTAGATGCTACTAGAGCTGATGAGGCAAAAGCAGTCGTTTCCCAAGCGGTACAAGCCTGCTCAAGAACCAAGACGGCTACGAGGAAGGTTATCGACATCGGTGCACTCAGTGAAGGAGAGCTTCTGGATAAGCTTCAGGGGTACATCAACTCAATGTGTGCTTTTGCTCTTGGCACCAGGAACGTACACAAGGAGTTAAAAGAAACACTTGCTAATTCAAGGACAGTAATGCTGCAATATACCAGAGTGCTGAAGCAGGGGCGAAAGGTTGAATTAGCGTCCAAGACGCATAAGTCCACCCAAACGCTGACAAATGACAATGAAGTTGGTGTCACGCACAAATCCGTGAAGGCCAAAGTTACGGTAGAGGTGGGAACCGACGCACCGCCATGGAGCGTACCCCCGGCCGGAAGCCAACCACTCTCTCCGCGTCAGAAGACGAAGAAGCAACCGGAGCAACGGCAGGCGCAACAGAAGAGGCAGAAGAAGCAGCAAGAGCAACAACATATGCAGCAGCCGCACCTACAATCGCGTCAGCAACAGCCGAAGCAGCTAGCTCAGCAGCAGCAGGATCAAACGTCTCAGCCAGGTGCCAATAGACCAGAGGACTGGAATGTCGTTGTGCGTAACAACCGCCGCAAGCCCAACACCCTAGTTGATAGCAACGGACAAAAACCTCCACCACCCAAGGTGGCTAAGAAGAGCATGCCCAGTACTCTGGACCTCATCAAAAGACGTTCCCCCAAGGAGGCGATCGTTATCAGCAACCCAGCAGATAACGAAAGTTACTCGTCAGTAATGAAACGCGTCCTTACGGGCGTAAACCTGCAAGAGCTCGATGTCCAGGCCACTGCTAGAAGGACGAAAACTGGTGCAATTCTATTGGAGGTGGATGGGTCAGAGAAAGTGGATAGACTCGCGGGAAAGCTTCGGCAGGTGCTTGGAACCGCTGCCTCTATAGGAAGACCAACCCGCAAGTCCCCTGTCTTGATAGTTGGTATCCCCGATTGGATTGATTTCGGTGATGTCCACCAGGCGCTAAGGTCAATTAGTGAGGACGTGTCTGACGTACAGGTACCATCCGCACCAACAAAGGCGGTGGTCGGGTCGCTCGCGCAGATGTCCCTATCGGTGCTGCCATCAAATTAGCAGAACAGAAATTCTTGACCCTAGGCTGGGGCAGATGCAGGATTAAACTATTGGAAAAGAAAAGCCTTACCTGCTACAGATGCCAGGGCAGCAATCATGTGGCGGCCAGATGCACTGCCGCAGAAGCCCCCAGGAGATGCTATAAGTGCGGAAGACAGGGACATATTGCCAGGGAGTGTCCTGGTGTCACTTGGAGCCCATCGGCAACCGCTTCCGCTCCGGTCCCGCTCGATACTATGCCGGACCAGCAGAAAGAGTCTGTTGACTCGGGGAAACCAAAACCACTATGACGTCATTTATCCAGTGTAACCTCAATCACTGTAGCGTGGCGCAAGATCTTATCGTCCAGTACATGATTGAGGAGAAGATAAGCATCGCATTCCTAAGCGATCCTTATAGGGTGAACGCAGACTCTAGTGCCTGGCTTGCCGGTTCGGGACCAAGCAAAGCAGCCATATACATCGCGGGCGACGGAGCGACTATAGCCAACGTGCTGACGGATCCAGAATTCGTTTCCGCACGCATAAACGGCGTTCAGATGTTCAGCTGCTACGTGTCTCCGAACCAGCCTCTTGAGGACTTCACTGACTTTCTCCAACGACTGGAAGACAGTGTCAGGACCGTCCCTCATGATGTGCCGGTGCTAGTCACCGGAGACTTCAACGCCAGGTCCACAGCCTGGGGAGACTGGGTCAGCAACGCGAGAGGCGAAGAATTGGGCATGCTGATCGAGTCGCTGGACTTCGTCATTATGAACTCGGGTTCCATTCCCACATTTTCAAGAGGGGCTGGCTCTGTAATAGATCTGACACTGGCATCAGAGTCATTAGCCAGGCGACTTAGCGGCTGGAGGAGGGTCATGGAGTCTGTATTCAACAATAGCGATCACCATTACATCCGCTTTTATCTCAGTGGTAGCACTCCAAACCAGCCGCAACCGGCCGGCAGAGACCCCCATGGATGGAACACGTCCGGTGGGATAGACGCTGAAGCCTTCTGCACCGGACTGTCAATTGCAGCATGGCTTGACGGATTCCATCATCGTGATAACCAAGAGGCTGAGGCCGGAGCCTTGACTTTTCGGTCAAGAGTTACTGCAGCAAGCGACTTTGCATTGCCCAAACGGGGGATTGCAAAGCCAGGGAGGCCGCCTGTCCATTGGTGGAACGCGGAAATCGGTACCCTTCGTGCGGAATGCGTTAGGGCTAAAAGAAGCAAGGTCAGAATGGTAGCCCGCATAGCACGCCTGCGGGAGCGGATTGTGGGAGACTTTGACGTGGACCGAGCTAACGCTGAACTTGAGAGGACCAACGACGCGTTCACCACGGCCAAGAAGCGGCTAAAACACGCGATTTCTCGGAGCAAAAAAGCCTGCTGGCGCGAGCTCATCGCCTCTGTAGACAGGGATCCATTTGGAAAACCCTACAAGCTAGTGATGCGCAAACTTAAGGGACCACCGGCGACCGCCACCATGGAGCGCCAGACTCTGGAGAATGTCATCAGTACTCTTTTCCCACCACATGAACATAGACCTGTCAGCGTCACAATTCCAGGGGAGCCAATCGTGGAATTCACCACAGAGGAAGTCGATACAGTCGTTGACAGAGCCAAGAGGAAGAACACAGCCCCGGGTCCGGATGGTATCACCAGTCGCATACTGGCGGTCGTACACAAGGCCAACACTCGTACCTACATTAGTAGAGCTGTTCAACAACTGCCTTAAGTGCGGGACCTTTCCATCCGAATGGAAGTCGTCCCGAGTAATCCTGCTCAGAAAAGGTGACAAGCCAGAAGGTGTTCCATCATCTTACAGACCACTGTGTCTTCTTAACGATGTAGGGAAGCTTCTGGAATCTCTCCTCACTCGTAGGCTTGAAGAGTTTATATCAAGTAATGGTGGTCTCTCCCCTAACCAATTTGGCTTCAAAAAGGGGATGTCAACCGATGACGCCATCCGTCAAATGCATCAAACCATAGTCCAGGAGGTCAACGGCGGTAAATTTTGCCTGGCGATTGGGATCGACATCAGGACTGCTTTCAACACAATCAAGTGGAAAGACATTCTCACTGCGTTGGAAATGTGGAGCACCCCTCCATACCTAGTCAAAATGTTCCAATCCTACTTTTCAGGCAGATATGGA
Organism: Aphis gossypii; assembly: GCF_020184175.1. Lineage (NCBI taxonomy): Eukaryota > Metazoa > Arthropoda > Insecta > Hemiptera > Aphididae > Aphis > Aphis gossypii. Next base: position 10,898 of record NW_026083168.1, read on the forward strand.
TCCACGGACCAAGGTCCCCGGAATAGAAGACTGAACTTTGAATTACGGGAGGGGTCCCTCAAGGCTCGGTCGTTGGGCCGTTACTTTGGAACGTCACATTCGACCGAGTACTCAAGGAACCACTTAATGATGGGTCAAAACTGATGGGTTTTGCGGATGACACCCTCGTATTGGTTTCAGCGAAAACTGTAAGAGACCTTGAGTACAGGGCCAACAGCGCCATGTTCGAAGTCGAGCAGCGTATCCACAGCCTTGGCCTAGAGATCGCCACCAATAAAACGGAGGCTGTCATGTTCACGCACAAGTACAAGTTTGAGTTACCGGAACTTATGATGTGCGGCAACAAAATTCCGCTATCATGGAAATGACATACCTGGGCGTGACCATCGACAACTCGCTACTGTTCAAGAGCCACGTAAGTAAGTCCGCAGCAAAGGCAGAAAAAATTGGGTCACAACTTGCACGGACATAAATGAGCCAACAAACCACTATCCGGGAAGCAGCAAGTGCACCGCATACCGGGCTGCACTGTCCAAAAAGAAGAAGTTAAATACCGAGAAAAGGGTGTCAGATGGAGAATCTGCCCCCCAAATCCCCCATCACAATGCCTAGATACCTGCAAATTAACCTGAACTGCTGCAAGGCAGCTCAGGCCCTAGTGCAGCAAGTAGCAGTAGAGGAGGAGGCTGACTTCATATTAGCAAGCGAGTTCCACAGAGCAGTGGGTCCAAACTGGTACGCCGACCCATTGGGCAAGGAGGGGCTGGGGGAGCCAGGCTTCCGGTGGGTGGCAGTGCACGGCTTGAGACTGTTCTCGTGTTACTGGTCCCCAAATTCAACCGTCCAGGAATACACAGACTTAACCTAACCAGACTAGAGAAGGCGATAAGAAGCGAGGCAACTGAAGTCCTTCTCACGGGGGATTTTAACGCTAAGCACACAGACTGGGGGTGCCCGAAGAACGATAAGAGAGGGGACATACTGATGGACATGATAAATTCGGTAGGTCCGGTCATCTGTAACAAAGGGAAAGAAGCCACATTCCACAAAGGAACAATTATTGACTTGACTCTTGCGACCCCCCGCACTGCACAGAGTATGTCAAAGTGGGAGGTCCTGGACAGGGAGTCGTTAAGCGATCACCACTACATACTATTCGAAACCAACCTCGGATCGCCTATCAGTGAGCCAAGCAGAGGCACTAAGATAGACGGCATGAAGCTAGAGACCCTGTTGAAATCAAACCATCTAGAAAACATCCTAAGCGGTTGCCCAGACCCTGACCAATGTGCACTGGCCCTTACAGAGTCAATACTCAAATGCCACACGACAACCCAAAGCGGAAAGAAGCGCAGAAAATCAGTACACTGGTGGACCCCGGATATAAGTTCGCTCCGAAACACCGCCAACCACCTACGGAGAGTATTCCAGCGTAAAAGGAAAAATCACGGCCCCAAAAACAGCATAGCGGAGGAAGCTGATGCCAAAGCGGCCAAACGAGCACTCGTGATCGCTATAAAGAACGCGAAGGAGGCTGCGTGGAGGTCCCTATGTGACTTAGTACAGGAAGACCCGTGGGGCCTCCCTTACAAGCTGGTGATGGACAAACTGATTAGGCCACCCCAAATCCCAGAACTGGATACCCCAGGAAGGCTGCGCCACATCGTGGACGGGCTCTTCCCACAACACCCCATCAGAGAGACTACAGAGTGGCCCCTAGACCTGAGCAGCCAACAAAACTGGAAGATTAACGTGGCTGAACTGAGGACAGCCGCCAGAAGCCTCAAATCAAAAACAAAGAAACGTTAGAACTGGCAATGCAAATGGCTAGGCAGTTGGAAATCGAATTTAGTTTTAACAAAGAATTACAAAATAATGAAACTAAAGTAAATCAGAACGGAAATAAAAATAATAACGGGGATCGTTGGTCAAATAACTATCAGGGAATTAATCCAAATGGACAGAAATTCGGTTATAAGCAAAATTATAATCGTGGTCAGAATAGACAAGGTCCTAATAATTATAATAATGTTAATCGTAATAATAATTTTAATAATTTTGGTCGCAATAATAATAATAGTAATAATTATCCGCGTAATAATAACAATATAATAATAATAATCGGAGACAGCAAAACAATCCCGGATGTTATATTTGCGGCAGAACTAATCATGTCGCTCGCGATTGTCGTGGTAATGTTACACAGGTTGCGCGTCGAAATAATAATAATAATCCGCAACCGCAAAATAATAACGCACGACAAAATACTAATAATAATTTTAACAATAATTCGGCACCAATAACTTGTAGTTATTGCAATAAGATAGGACACGATAGTGTTAGCTGTTATAGTAGGCAACGGGATGAGCGTAATAATGCAAACCGGACGGGAAACGGTCAGGTATCGAACGGGAACGGCGTCCGTTCGATCAACCAAATAACGTCCGTAACGGAGGAATTATCACCCAACGTATCACCGTCGTATCAGTAATTAATGAAAATCATGTTACATTTCAATCACCTAACTTTAAAACAAATACAGCAAATCTTCTTTTAGACACCGGTAGTGAAATCAATTTAATAAAAATAAATAAATTAACAGGCGAAACATTAGTAAACGAAAAGAAAAAATAAATTTAAAAGGCATTAATGATAAAATAGTAACTACCATAGGCAAAATTACAATAATATTAATATTAAATAATAATAAAATAAAAACGGAATTTCATGTGGTCGATAAGGAATTTCCAATACCTCGAGATGGAATTCTAGGTCACCACTTCCTGTTACAAACTAACGCGATAATAGATGTTGCGAATAATATATTAACTATAAATGATAACACTCCGTGCGAATTAAATAAAGATAAAATATGTTACACATTAAAACCGCGAACGGAAACAATAATATCTATACCAATAGCTGATCCGATAATGGAAAATAAAAATATTTTAATACAGAAACAAGAATTAATACAGGACGTATATTGCGCTAATATAATAAACACGGTAAAGAACGGAAACACGGTGATAAGTATACTGAATATTTCCGAATTACCACAAAACATTTATGAGGACCTGTTATGTACGCATTAGCCACTAGTATATAGTATAAGTCTTTTGTATTAAATATAAGAGTATATTATTGTAGTCTGTCGATAACGCTTAATGCGTAGGCGGCTCTGAGAAAATTGTAGCTACGCGACATCCGCGAGCGAGCCGCAGAGTCAGTCGATCCAGCACTCTTAAAACTGTACGTCGTCTCGACGACCATTAACTTATTGTACATTGAACTAAATGCTTCGACTCATTTTAAAATTATATTAGTATAAAAAATTCTTATAACTGTTTGTTGTACTTTCTCTAAAAAATCTGAACCTCACACTACCGAAAAACAACGTTCGAACGGAACAACCCGGACGAGCACAACAACTGGTGGCAGCGGTGTCGCGGTCTTAATTTTTTTTGGAGAACAATCAACTTCAGAAGGATAACTGATATATTTTAATCTAATATATATCTATTCGAGGTAATTTTATATTTTTCTTTGCAAATATTAAAGCTACCTCGTTCGCCGTAGGTATATCGTCATAAGGACTATACGAGGGATATAATATTATATATCACACTCGTAAAAAATTTCACGGACGTTCAAGTTGTTAACAACCGCACGCACCGTCTATAGTGGGCACGTATTGTATTCGACTTCGTGTTCCACTCTTCACAACCTCATCACAACCGCCGCGCCGTCATCGTTGTCGTCGCCGCCGTCGTGCCGTTTTCGCCGCCGTTTACACCGACGACGTCTTGCCGCCGCCGTGTTGCTGCAGCCACAACGCCGACGCATCGTGGGAGTCATAATCGTTGGAGCATAATTCAGATGAATGCGATGCATTCATGGTTAATATTGTAAGTTTACTACGAAGAGATTACGTATATTTATCATATATATTTTACATATTGTCGACTGATACGAGTATAAATTGTAATCATTATCACTATTAATATAATCATTATTATTTTATTTTGATAATAGTGTTGATATTAAATTTTAAGATTGGTGATATTACGATAAAATTTTTCTAATAATTAATACATTATTACGTTAATTTTTATTATTATTATTATTTAAATTTAATGCATGTCAGATAGGTCTAGTAGCAGTAACGATAGTTCCGATAGTTTTGATTTAGACAAAGACTACGTCCCTTCACGACCGGTTGATATAAATCTATTAGGACCGTCTAGACCTGTTACTAGATTACTGAGTCATCACCAAAAAGAAAATTTAATACAAGATTGTAGGAAATCAGACAATTTTAATTCAGAAGTATCAGGAGATTTAGTAAATAATATTCAAATTTTAGAAATTAATAACACATATCACTACCTACTTCGACTACATTATCTCTGGAGACAGCTATTAAATTAATTCCACATTTCAATGGGGAGAATGTACAGGAGGTTTATCCATTCATAAATGCATGTAATTTTGTCATGAAAAATGTTGAGGAATCCATACAACCGGTGCTCTTACAAGTTATAATAACTAAATTGGCAGGCAAAGCATTTGCAATAACCCAACATAGGGACATTTCTACGTGGGAAATACTTAGGGATTATTTGGAAAGCACATTCTATGCTACACGCACACCCGGATACCTTCAGTTAGAAATCACTACTACTAAGTTTCAACAGGGTGAAACTATACGAGAGTATTCAACAAGAGTAGAAAGACTATTACATGAACTCTGTAACGTAAGCACAAAAGATAAGTCAACGAGTGACGCTAAAGCTATACATAACTATATAAAAGAAACCACTTTAACCACATATATAGAAGGTTTACCATTTACTATTCGAAATGTAGTCAAATTAAAAAATCATTCATCGCTAGAAGAAGCCATAAAGGATAGCCTAGAGGAGGAAAAGATTTTTCAATCGAATAAAGGGACACAACGTTTATTATATAACAAATCCAATAGCAGCAAATATTGTAAAAACTGTAAAAAAAATAATCACAACACCAATGAATGTAGGTATAATAATCGCACATTGGACACAGGCCAACAAAATAAGCAAAACAAAGAGGACAATAATAAAACTACAGATGGCAAGCAACTTAAGTGTGCGTATTGCAAAAAAACTGGGCACACAATAGAAGAATGCTATAAGAAAAAGAATGCAGATGGAAGGAAAACGAAATCTGATACACAAAATCAACCATCTACTTCGGGAAATGGAACAGGACCGGGCTCGTCGAGCATTCGTCCGGTCCGAGAATTAAAAATAATGGCCCAAAATTAAAAATATTTACTTTCAAAACTCAATTAACAGACAATTACGCTAAATACAACATACCGCAATGCATCTCCGGTAATGCTAACTTATTGATTGATACAGGAGCGGACCTCAATCTAATTAAATTAGACTCATTACAAGATGACATTATTGTATCAGAAAAGAAAATCTACAAAATGCAAGGCATCAATGATCAACTCGTTAATACACTGGGTAGTACAATATTAACAGTAGAGATAAACGATAAAACGTATGAAACTGGATTTCAAGTAATGGATACATCTTTTCCAATCACCGGTGATGGAATATTGGGAATACCTTTCCTAAAGGAAAACCATATAATCATCGATGTCAATAAAGGTGAATTAACCTCTGTGAAGAACCAAGATAGCACTATCCCAGCCCGTAGTGAGGTCATCATCCCAATTCAGGTCGATAGCCAAGACCTATTGGATAAGCAAATTATACTGATTCATGCACAAGAACTCGGTAAAAATATATTATGTGGTAATACAATAAATAATGTAAAAAGAGGACAAATCCTTATAAGCGTAATAAATCCTACGGAAGAAATTCAAACAATCACAACACCAAAACTGTCCGAAGTTAGTCACGAAATTTATGACACCATCTCAATAAACACCATAAAAACTTCTGAAATCGCCAAAAATCCTCAAAATCGTATAAAACTATTAAAGGATACATTAAAATGTGACCATATGAACAAAGAAGAAGAAGAAGCGATTCTAGATTTATGTAGTGAATTCTCAAATATATTCTTTTTAGAAGGAGACCGAATGACGTGTACCGACGCAGTGCACCATGAAATTAAAACTCCTGGAGTCACTCAACCAATACATCAAAAACCATATAGGCTTCCTTATGCACAAAAAGAAGAGATATCTAAACAGGTTAAAGAAATGCAACAAGATGGTATAATAACACCAAGTGATAGCCCTTGGAATGCCCCATTATTGATTGTACCCAAAAAATCAGATGTATTAGGTGAAAAGAAATATAGAGTAGTTGTTGACTTCCGCAAACTTAACAGTATTACTGTTGGAGATGCTTTTCCCATGCCAAATATCACAGAAATACTTGATCAACTAGGTAAAGCAAAATATTTTACTTGCTTAGATATGGCAAGTGGATACCATCAGATACCACTACATCCAGATGATCGAGAAAAAACCGGATTTAGCACGGATCAAGGTCATTTTGAATTCCAGAGAATGTGTTTTGGTTTGAAGGGAGCACCAGCTACATTCCAAAGACTGATGAACCAAGTGCTCACTGGTCTCAACGGTATAAATGCTTTTGTTTACTTAGATGATGTCATTGTAATTGGAACATCATTAGAAGATCATTTAAAGCAATTAAAAAAAGTTTTTTATAGATTCCAAAAATATAATTTGAAACTAAAACCGTCTAAATGTGAATTTTTAAGAAAAGAGGTTTGCTACTTGGGACACATTATCACAGATAAAGGTGTCAAACCAGACCCAAAGATCACAAATTGCGTATCAAATTTTCCAACTCCAAAAACTGAAAAAGATGTCAAATCTTTTCTAGGTTTGGCGGGATATTACAGACGTTTTATTCCGAATTTTAGCCAAATTTCTAAACCACTAACAACTTTGTTAAAAAAAGATACAGATTTCATTTGGACAGATTTATGTCAAGATGCATTCTTAGAGTTAAAACAATTATTATCACAACAACCAATATTACAATATCCTGATTTTTCTCGTCCTTTTATTGTTACAACGGATGCCAGTAATGTAGCTGTTGGAGCAATTTTGTCACAGGGGAAAGTAGGTTCTGATTTACCAATTGCATATGTCTCCCGTACTTTGAATAAAGCCGAAAAGAACTACAATACATCAGAGAAAGAATTATTAGCGATAGTTTGGGCTGTAAAGCAGTTTAGACCCTACATTTTTGGACGTCGGTTCACAATCGTCACAGACCATAGACCGTTGACTTGGCTATTTAATGTCAACGGAACAACCCGGACGACCACAACAGGACCAATTAAATAAAATATTATACGACAATGACATAAAATATAAATTACACGAAATAACTGTAGTAAATGACAATAACGATCGCGTAAATAAAATAAAAAGTTTAATACGTAGTGACCATTTAAATAACGAGGAACGCAAAACAATATTAGAAATATGCGAACATTTTTCCGATGTATTTCATTTGGAAAACGATTATTTAACATTTACTAACGCCGCGGAACACGTAATAAGATTATCCGCCAATCAACCGCCTATATATTGAAGACCATATAGATTGCCACAGGCACAGCAAAAGGAAATTGAACAACAATTAATTAAAATGGAACAAAACGATATCATAGAACGATCTATGTCACCTTTTAATGCGCCTTTGTTGTTAGTAAAAAAGAAATCAGATTCATCTGGTAAAGATAAATTTCGAATAGTAATTGATTTTAGGGCACTCAATGAAGTAACTTTAAATGAATTTCATCCGTTACCTAATATTACGGAAATATTAGATCAATTGGAACAATGTCAGCTTTTTACCATTTTAGATTTAGCAAATGGGTTTTATCAAATACCTTTAGCGAAGGAATCTCGCGAAATGACAGCGTTTTCGACCGGTCAAGGTCATTACCATTTTAAACGTATGACTATGGGAATGAAAACAAGTCCCGCTACATTTCAGCGATTAATGAATAACGTATTGTCGGGGATAATAGGCATTAAATGTTTAGTATATTTAGACGATATTATTATTTATGCGAAAAATTTGAGCGATCACAACAATAAGCTGATAGACGTATTCGAACGTCTACGTACCCATAATTTAAAAATACAACCAGATAAATGCGAATTTCTAAAACGCGAATGTTTATATTTGGGACACATAATTTCGGAACACGGAATAAAACCAGATCCGAAAAAGATAACATCAGTATTAGAATTTCCGGTGCCTAAAACTGTAAAGCAAATAAAATCATTTTTAGGTTTATCGGGGTACTACAGGAAATTTATACAGGGATATAGTATGTTAGCTAAACCAATGACACACTTATTAAAAAAGGATGTTAAATTTAATTGGACGAAAATTGTCAGGTAGCTTTCGACAAATTAAAAAACGCACTCTGTGCAGAACTGATTTTACAATATCCAGATTTTACGAAACAATTTTATACTTACAACCGACGCTAGTGGTAAGGCTCTAGGAGCTATACTATCCCAAGGAACGATAGGTAGCGACCTACCAATAGCGTACGCATCTAGAACTTTGAATAAAAGTGAAATGAATTACTCAACTACTGAACTAGAATGTTTAGCGATTGTATACGGGGTTAAACAATTTAGGCCCTATCTCTACGGTAGAAAATTCGTAATACTCACTGACCATAGACCACTATCTTGGTTATTTAACTTAAAAGATCCGTTATCAAAGTTGGCGAGATGGCGCATACCGCTTGAGGAATACGATTACGAAATAAAATATAAACCGGGAGTACAAAATTCGAACGTAGATGCTTTAAGTAGAATGTATAGTATAAAAGATATTAAGGACGAAAGTTATACGAGCTTTCTAGAAAAATCGGAAACAACAATAATAACGAATAGTAATGTGAAAGAGGTGAACGGTGAATTACTAGAATCACCCGCAGAATATCATATTGTATTAGAAATAGAAAAATATTATAACTTTAAATCGGGAATAAACTACGAATTAAAACGAAAATTTGGAACGAATAAAATGCTAGAATCAAATAAACAAATAGGCGACGTAGTATATTTTAATTACGAAGAAAGATACATAATATTTTTGATAACTAAAAGTAAAGAAAAGCAATTAACCACAAGTGAAAATATGCATTTTGCATTATTAAATTTAAAGTACTTTTGCATTAAAAATTTCTTGAATAAGTTAGCCATGAACCAGTTAGGAAAGAAAGACGGGTTGGACTGGACAAAAACAAGATCAATGATTAGGTATATATTTCGAAATACAGATATAGAAATAATAATCTGTACTAAATTAGAATACACTAATGAGGAAAAATTAATTATTTTCAAGCAATTTCATGACTCATTACTAGGGGGTCATGCTGGATTAAATAGAACGGTTAAGAAAATTAAACGACAATTCAGCTGGCCAGGGTTAAAACAAGAGTAAGGAATATATAAAAAACTGTCCGTCGTGTCAGGCGAATAAAACAACTAATAGGCATCACCGTAGTCCGATGATTATAACTACGACAAGTTCTAGACCGTTTGAAAAAATATTTATGGATATAGTAGGACCTCTAATACCTACTGCAATAGGCAACGCATATATATTGACTATGCAGGACGATCTAACGAAATATTCATTAGGTGTTCCGTTACCAGATCATACGGCAAACACTATCGCCCAGGCGTTTGTAGTAAATTTCGTATGTGTGCACGGTATACCTGAAACTATATTAACTGATCAAGGTACAGACTTTCTTAGTAAGATTTTCACCGAAGTGTGTAAATTACTAAAGATTAATAAAATAAATACAAGTCCTTATCATCCGCAGACTAACGGTAGTTTAGAAAGATGACATAGAACTTTAGCCGAATATTTGAGACACTACGTAGACAAGGATTTAAATAATTGGGATCAACTATTACCGTATGCATTGTTCGTATATAATTCAACGGAACATAGTTCGACTAATTACCAACCTTACGCATTACTATATGGAAAAGAATTGGACATACCAGTCAAGTTAAAATGTAGCCCTGAACCTAGGTATAATTACGATGATTATATATTCGATTTAAAACAAAAAATGCAGAGGAGTCACATAAAATTGCCAGAGAAAGATTAATTAATAAGAAGATTAAATCTAAAAAACAGTATGATAAGAAGGAATTTAGCGAAGATTTAGATGTGAAAGATTTGGTATTATTGAAAGACAAAACCCAGAAAAATAAATTAAGTCCATTATGGAAAGGACCTTTTGAAATTTTAGAAGTTTTGGATACCGAAAATGTAGTAATATAGAGAGGTAGAAGGAAGGTGACTGTACATAAAAATGATGTAAAAAGATATTACAAAAAAGACAAACTAGACAAGGATGATTAGAAATCCGATACGAAAGTTTAGGTAGAAATTAAATATAATTAAATAAGTATTAAATAAATAAGGTAGATAAGACTTAGAGTGTAGTTTAAGATTAAGTATTTATTTTTAGGGAGAAGAAAACCAAATTCATAAATTATCTATACGATATGATCAAACGAGAAAAACATAACGTTACTACTTTCTTAAGAAGGGACGAAGCACCTAGTTGCTTAAAGTCGCATATGAAAAATGCTAATAAGAAATTGAGCGAACCATATTCACAATCGGAATTAGAGCGATTTACAAAGAACATTACGGTTTATATACATGACGTTTATGAAAAAAACGACTTGAGAGAACAATTTTGTATAGTAATAAACGATTGGTTAGACGTAATGCCGGAGGCTGACGAAATGTTAGACCACGACAGGAAAAAATATAGAAAAGAAATGAAACGAATGGTGATGGTAAGTCGTAAAAGAAGCGACAGAATGGACCAATTGTTGAGAATGTATGAACAGAATAGATAAAAAAAATAATAATATAAAAAAGTAATAATATTAAGTATAGATATAGAATATAAATATATAATAAGTAATAGAACAATAAAATAATATAAGTAATAAGTAATGAAATTATAGGTTAATCATTATGACGGTAAAGGGAGTAACGAGCCATGAAGAAACAATAGTTTTTTATGAAGTAAACAATAGTCGTGTTGAACTTCAACGAACAACTTGGGGAACAACGGAACGTATAACTTTAGCTTTGAATGATGAGAACAACACACGGGTACATATGAACCTAGGGTGTATATTCTCCATAAAACCTACGACTATTGTATTGAATAACACTTTAACAAAATTTATTATCGAAAAAACGTGTGAGTTAACATTGAAAACAATGGAATTAGACAATGAAAAATTCATATCATTTCCGAAAAATGTTAGACATCTAAGTGTCATACACTCAAAATTACTACATAAGACCAACATAACTAATCCAACATTGCAGACAATTTCAACTACAATAAAACCTATCATGACAAGTGAGCATGACTATAACTTAACTACACTGAATAATTTCGAGTATAACAAAAATACAAATAATACCAATTACGAATAATATCGCAAATGATTACAGCAACTTAACAACGATAGAATCCACAAATGTAACAAATGTAGTAATGAGTTTGACTATGGCGATATCACGTCAGATACCACAGAAGGAATAGAGGATAGAACAAATATAACTAGTAAAATAATTATTAATAACACCAGCACACAAATCGTAACAAATCTAGAAAATCCTAAATTTAAAATACATTATTATAATTTTATAATATGTGTAGGAGTAAGCATTCTAATAATGACCATTGTACTACTAATTATTAGTATACACCATAATTTTAGATGTGTGAACAGATACAGATACAGATATGTAGTAAACTTAATACACGAACAAGGAACAGAGTTAAACACGATGAGGGAGACTAGTATATAAAAAAAAAATAAAAAAAAACATGAATAAAGATAGTAAATCAGATTTATTTTAGTATTAAGATACAAATGTAGTTAGTTTTAAATTTTACACTAATAACCAAAAAGTACTATAAGAGTTAAACTATATTATAGGAGCCGACAAATTGAAGTAATTTATCTGACAAACGGAAGGCCGCACATGTGGTTACCTACTATGAACTTGTTGGGAATCGTGAGCTTTTTTGCTGGCAGATGGAAATTAAAAATCAGATTCCTTAAAAATTTTGGTAGAAAAATAACACACCAAAAACACCACTTTTTAGTGGGGGACAGGGAAATCCCCGTCTGCTTTGACCACCATGTGCACTCTGCGGCAGCACTTTTGCCTTACCCGTTAAGTCCTCACGTAATAGAGCAATCCATTGCAACTTTGAGATCAGACCTCTTGAGAATCATACAAAGCGATGAGCCCTATACGAGCCCAATGTGCTGGATCATGAAAAGAGAAATTCTGAGGACAACGTCGAGGGAAAGTTTTTAACAAAATAATTGTAAAATAATTGCTAGTAGTATTTAGTTAGAATTAATAAGATAATTTATATTTAAGTAATAAAATAATAATAACGTAACATGACCTATTAAATTAATTAAGGTAAATATATGTCTAATTAGCATATTATTATAGGTTTTTGTGTATAATGATGGTGCAAGGACAGTCGCCATACACCATAGAAGAATTTAAAAATGAAACAAGTATATTTTATGAAAACCAAGGTGAAATCAGAATAATAGGAGCTCATTGGGAGCTCGTAACTTATATACCGTTAAGCGATTATGATTTAAGACATTATCAATTAGAATTAGAAATAAGAAATATTGACGAGCATTGTAAGGGAAATATGACCGATCGGGAGATGTGCTCAAAATACGACAATGTATTAAAAACAACTTTTAATGAAATATCCGTCCAACGGAAACAAATGTATGAATCTATTGGTAGATATTTGTCACCAGGGGAACACACCACCCTACGTAGTGCTAGAGTGAAAAGAGGGTAGTAAATATAATAGGTTCGGCAATGAAAACTTATTCGGAGTTTGCGATGAGGAATGTGCGGAGGAAACTTTACGACACATAGACAAAGTCGAAGGTACCAATGAACGCATGATACATGTTATAAAAGACCAGACCACTGTAGTCAAATCTTCAATAGTAGGAATAAACAGTGCTTCAACTGAACTAAACCGGTTATATGACGAATTAAAACAAAAGCAACTAAGTCTAGAAACAAACATAAAAGCTCTAATAAACAATACGTATACTTTAGAAACCTTGTTACTTTCAAATAGAATTTTTAGTATATTTACAGCGTTAATGACACAATACTCTTACGAAACCCAAACTTTAAGCGCCATAATAACCGCGGCTGGGACAGGTGTTTTACACCCAAGCTTAGTAACACCGCGAGAACTTGCAGCGCAACTAGTAGAAGTAAAATTAAACCTACCACTTAACTTGAATTTACCAATGGGATTATTGCCAAGCGAAATACACGAATTTACAAAAATAACTAAAATTGCAGTTTTTTATAGTGGTGATCAAATAGTATTTCTGATCAAAATACCGTTGATAACGGAGACTCAATTGACTTTATTTAAAATCATACCTATACCATATCCTGTAGACATTGATCGACCGGATAACAAATCACATAGTATTGTTTTGAAACCAGAATACCAATATGTAGGAATAACTAAAAATCGTAGACAATTTACAACATTTACTGAAACAGAATTATTACATTGTACCGAAACAGAAACTTTTACTATTTGCCCGGAATTCCAACCAATACAACACGAATCAAAAGAACAACCGTGTGAAATTTCCTTATTTAAAAATCCAGACCAGTTACCACAAAATTGTGAATCAGGAGTAATCATTATTTCTAAAAATATATACCACAAACTTAAGTATGCCAACACATGGATATACACAACAAAAAAAGATACATTAACAATTACGTGTCAGGGAATACAAGAACCATATATTGAAAAAATTAAAAATCAAGGGATAATTAAATTAAATCAGGAATGTAGAGCTTATGCAGAACATGTAGTACTAAATCCGACAAGGGAAATCAAAACGAAGTATTTCACAAATTTCATACCTAAGATCGGAGTAGGGAATATATCGTATAAGATCAATAACAGTATCAAGGACATTAAAATAGAAAAGTATAGACATAAGTTCGACTCACGCAAACTCGATAACGTACACGAAATGGCCCACTCACTAGACGATGTAGAAAAAATGATAGACGAGGAAATACTCAGACAGTCCGGAGTGGAAGTACAAAGTAATAACAACTCATTAATGATGTATGCAATTATAGCATTATTAGTATTCTCCATGTTTCTTTTGGCGTTTATATACATAAGTTATAAATGCAAACTGACCACTATGAGGGCCATAGGCCATCGAACAAGAACTATGGATAACGATATATCGAATAAAGAAAGAGAAGTCATACATGTGACGTCATCGGCAAAAGGGAATGGGGTTAAGGAAAAGCTACTAGGTGACACACCAGATAGGCTAGCCCTAAGTAATATGCCGCCCTTACTAAAAGAACAATAAAATGTATAAATTAAATATATAGATATTTAGATATAATAAAGAATAATATTAATAATATAATATAACTTAGTAGTAATAATATAAGTTATTAACAATCACATAAATATATGAGTATGTACTAAATGTATAAATAATAAATATAAAAATACAATCACTAACACAAAATGTTTAATTATACAGAAAAGAGACACATAAATTCATAATTATGGACTTCGAGTTCTCAATGGTGAACAAGACAAGCATGGTTGTCATCTCCGGAGCTATATCCAATAGCTTAGACCGATTTAAGATTAGGAAACTGGAAGGACGACCTCTTTTGCTACCACTTAACGAAGAAGCTCGACCTATGGGTGAGACGGAGCTTCAGGTGGCAATAAGAGAGATAAAAAGAGTGTTCAGAGTAAAAACTGATCTGAGAGATGCTTGTCTGGACCAAATGAAGCAGAGTTTGAGTTCAACGAAAATAACTTAACACGGGGATATATTGACAGTTTATACGTAGAGGTAATAAGGAAAATGTGATAGTAGTGTGGAACGGACATTCAGACAAAAACATTTTAAAAAGATTAGATTTAGACCATTATCCTATGCTAAACATAACGTGTTACGACAAGTATTTCAATAAAAATTTTTATATTCAGTTTGAAAAATTAGGCAATAGAGAAATAATTTTCGAAGTAGATATCGGTACATATAATAAAGCAGGAAGGCTACTTAATTTAGTAGAGACCCATGATATAATATGTAAAAAGAAACACCATACTACGTATGCGCATGATCCGAGAATGGATGTCAAATATACTAAATGTATATTTGATTATGTGATACGGAAACAGCGATATGAAAATCTAATAAAGCATTTCTAAAAAAAAAATATAATATAAACAATAACAATAAAGTAATAATAAAACAAAAACAACGGTTACATTAATAATCAAAATACGAACGTAAAATTTCTTTTTCAGAAATTCATAATTCTATAAATTACAAATCAACTCTACGAAATAAATAATAACCAATAATGGATAGAATGGAGCAATTAGCTTCGGCAATATCGTTTAACATAGAAACGCAATTTCATATTAATCCAACACGGGGAGAATGGCATAATTACACAGCTTGTTTTGATTTTCATATAGTTACCGCTAATGAAAATATACTCGTACCTTACGAGGATGAAACTATATTGGAAATGATTGAGGCAGCCAAAAGATTTTTGTATGATATAGCGATAGACAGAGAATTTGGTGAACCATACTGTCATGAATTAAACTATTACCTCGAAATAATACAGAATCCACGAGATATATTGAATTACAGTAGATAAATGTATGTCTAGAATGAATTGATCAGGTAAAACGAAGTGGTTGGGGCTGTACGAAACACCTATCGACATAACATTTGACATATTGTGGGTGGATTCTATGGCATCCCCAATGAGTAAAGAGTGATCAAGTAAACGTATTAATCAATTAGGGTTGTTGTCAATGTGGACGACGTACTTCAAATGATTAGTATGTCATTCCATGGGCAGCGAATCTTGATTGAGTAAATAAAATAAAAATAACATACAAACTGGAATGATAATAAATAGGTATATATATATACACTTAGATTTAAGAAAACATACTGTACGAATAAGTTACTATTGGGATATGGAAATAAATTTGAATTGTGGGGAACTTTATAGATTTTGTATTACTAATATATTATAATAAGTAAAATATTATTTGTATTAATTAATTTACCATATAAGAACTATTGTAATCAACACATTATACTAACCACATATTTTATTGGAATTATCAAATCAATTATAATCACTATATTGTACTATTTACTAACACTATATTTTATTGTAATTACAATTATAAATATAAGAAAACTAACCAACATATTAAAACATAGAATTATATAACCAAATATTTAATCTAACCATATAATCATTAATTATATTATAATCAAAATATTTAATCACAACTATTTAACCATTTGTAAGTGTAATCAATCCATGTTTAATCAAAACTATATATACAACATATACATCATATATTCATATTATATAACGAAAATACTTTAAATGTAAAAGCATACAGAGAATTGTAATGTATGTCTTATATCAATGACTTGTAATCGATTATTGTAAACATTATAATATTGTAATAATTTGTAACTTAACCATTTTGTACTGAACTTTGAAAGATTTCTGTCTTTGAGACATAAACCTTTTTTTCGTGGGGAGGTGCAACGTGTTCTGATACTTATATTAAATATAATACATAAATTACTACATACTGTAGCCGATAATACCACAACACTAGGGGCATAACAACAACACCCATATAGTTATGCTAGGGGAGCAGTCAAACAAGTAATGATCAAGTATAATAAATTAATATCTAAAAACAAATGGTAACAACCAATCGAAAGTATCATCGCCCGTATGCTTTCTACCCACAGGAAATAATGACAATAATCCAGTGCCACCCGGTAGAATATACTAGGTGCGTAATCACTCACCCGGTAGAATATTACAAGCACATAATTTATATTATTGACGCACGACATCGTTCTATACGCAAAGCGTGGGTAGAAGCGGATGCAGGTGCAGATGACCACAGGAACCTGAAGGTACCGCGGGAGTCCCTGGACGATATATAGGGGGCCCAGATTAGGCACAATTCAGACGTGATCCACCAGAGTTATAGCAAGCACCTTCACGTCACCCAGTTTAATATTTTATGTCTCCTGGACTTAGAATATTTTTCACAGTTTAATTAAATTAAATAATTGGACTTAGAATAATTTTTAAATAAAAACACTTAGAATAATTTCGAGAGTTTCATTTATTTCACAAAACCTTTCCGATTCGACATCATTCAACTGATTGTACGTGGCAAGTTACACGTTTAATGGTTTTAGAAACTCCCGAGTGTCCCCCTAATGGAGTGTTATGATATTCGGCAATGATCGATCGTTTTTCTTCATCAGAAAAATCCTGTTCCCTATACACAATAATTTTAACATTTGTTTCTTTAAAAATGTATTTAAACATTTTCCTTATTCTTTCAAAACTGGTTAATGTTGTTAAGCCGTCCATTCTTATGGTTGAGAAATTGTCTATTTGGTTATCTATACAGAACCCCTTAATGTCAGTGATTATTTTATAATACGCTTGGGCGTTGAGTTCTTTATTATTACTGGGTAGTTCAAAAAGTATGATTAATTGATCATCACGTTTATTTATAATAAATTGTTTCGTAATGTCGAAAACTGGATTTGGAATTTTTTTGTTTATTAGAATTTCTCGTATTGTCTTATATGTTATAATTCCGTTATTGGGTATTGGTAAGAACAGGTTCTCGCTTTGCGTAGCGTTTAAAATACTTCCGTCGACCTCGGAAAAGATTGAATTTATTATAGCGTGTTTTTCTCGTGATTCGAAGTCTACGAAGCTAGTTTCGCTATTTACCATGCGTATGCGTGATAAGCAGTCGGCATTTGAGTGTAATGACCCTGATCGATAAATGATCTCGTAATCGTATTCGGATAATTGGAGGCGCCATCGCATTAATTGAGAGGAAGCGTCCTTCAACCCGAACAAGTAGGTAAGTGGTCGATGGTCAGTAATAATGGAAAAATTTCGACCATAGAGATACGGTCTGAAATGTTTTACGGCCCAAATAATGGCCAAAAGTTCTTTCTGTATAACGCTGTAATTAGTTTCTGCTTTATTCAATGTTCTACTAGCATATGCAATAGGTTTTTCATGCGACGACTCGCCTTGGGATAGCACTGCACCTATAGCAAATTGACTTGCGTCGGTCATTAATTTAAATTTTCCTTTCTCCCAATCTGGATAAGTTAACAATGGTGGATTTATGAGTTTATTTTTTAATTCTTCGTAAGCGTTATCGCATTTGTCCGACCAGCAGAACGTTACGTCATTTTTAAGTAAATAGGTCAGTGGTTTGGCGATTTTTGCGAAATTATCTACGAACCGCCTATAATAATTTAGTAGACCTAGAAAAGATTTAATATCTTTAGCATTTTTCGGCTTCAAATAATTTTTGATACATTCGATCTTACTTGGATCGGGAGAAATCCCGGTCTCGTTGATTACATGTCCTAAATACAATACTTCTTTTCTTAGAAACGAACATTTATTAGGTTGTAATTTTAATTTATGTAAACGTAATCGATTAAAAACTTGTTTAAGTTTTTCTTGGTGGTCCCGCAGGCTGGATCCATGCACAACAATGTCGTCTAGATATGCCGTACACATTTCCTCTAAACCTGTTAGTACAGCGCGCATTGCTCGCGTGAACGTTGCGGGTGCTGAACTAAGGCCAAAAGGCATTCTAAGAAATTCATAATGTCCGGATTTACTAGAAAATGCGGTTTTATGTGTATCCTGCGGTCAATATAGATCTGATGATAGCCACTTGCTAAATCGAGTGTTGAAAAATAGTTTGACGATCCTAAAGAGTCAAGGATTTCAACTAAATTGGGTAAGCCATAAGCTTCGTTTTCGGTTACTTCGTTAAGTTTCCTAAAATCCACACATATTCTTAATTTGGGTTTTCCATTTTTGTCTAATTTTTTTTTTTTTTTTACTACTACTAACGGAAAATTAAATGATGATACCGAATTTTGTATAATTTTATCGTCTTTCATTTCGGTGATTTGTTTTTCAATTTCTTGTTGGTATGCCCAGGGTAACCGGTAAGGTCGAATATTAATTGGTTTAACACAGCGAGGTGTTTTAATCGAATGAGTTACTACATCGGTAGCGGTTAATTGGTCTCCTTCTAAGAAAAATATGTCAGAATATTCTATGCATAAATTTACTAATTGTTCACGTTCCTCTACGTTTAAATGGTCGGTATTAATAAGTTCCGTAAGTGTACGAATGCGTTCTCGCCCACTAGTCCCCTGGTTATTGGTAATAGTTAATACTTGTTCTTGATATGGTTCCCATTTCAAATTTCTAGTGTTTAATTCTTCGATTATAAAAGGTTCTTCGGAAATGTTGATTATATTGCTTATAATTTTGTTATCTAATACTGGGCTCAAGCTATTAGCGATTATAACGTTTTGATTTAATTCCTGGTTTTTAATAGTCACTAATTTATGGTCAATAAATTCGTCTGCGGAGATAGCTAACACACAATTACTACGCGGTGGTATAACTATGGATTGCGCTGTAGGCGGTTTACATTGCGGCATCATAAACATATCTCGACTAAAATCTAACACTATGCGGTTGTCCTTGATAAAGTCTCTACCTATAATACCTGATTCGGGTACTCGGAAATCGGCAGCTACGACATCGAATTTGACGTAAAAATCCGCTCCCTCTATATAATAGTTGTTTTTAATGTCCCGAAGGTGGTTACTGGGTTTGCCGTAATACCACTAATTGTACGTTTTTCACTTTCGTTTATTACGATATTTTTTTTTAGTGCTGATATTTTAATGAGGCACATATCGGCTCCCGTGTCTACGAATAATTTTATTGTGGTAGGTTCAAAACTGGTAGAGGTGCACTTAACGTGTTCTCTTTCCATATATGTAATAGTTCTGACATTATTTTCGATTTCGCCTATGGTACGATTTACATTGTTGTTTTTACTAGTCGAGGCTTCGCCCTGCTCTTTTTTCTTTTTTTCATTGTATATTCTCTTACGACATTCACTAATGACGTGATTCTCTTTTTTACAGTAATGACAGACTTTAACTTGATTTACGGAATTTTTGAAATTTTTATTTTCGGTCTGTTTTTTAAGACTTGTTATTTTATGTTCACTAGTTCGACATTTGTTACTATAATGTCCGTATCTACTACAATGGTGACATTGAATTTTACTTTTATCGTTAGATTTCTTTACGTATTTATTTCGATTGTCCGTTCTATATTCAGGTTTTTCATTCAGTTTTTCTTCCTCTACAGCCAGAAATACGGCTTCCTCAAAAGTGGTACTTTTGTGGCTTTCAAAATTAGACGGATATCAGACTGAATACCCGCAATAAATATAGCTAAGGTTTGAGTTTGGATTATTTCTGAAATAACTTTGGCTTCCGCCGTGGTCTTATTTAAAGTTAGCGCAGTGGTTAATTCGTGGGAAATTTTTTCTACTCTATCCGCGTATTGTTGTATCGATTCTTTTTCATATTGCTTAATTTGGTTAAATTGTTTTTGTAAAAATTGTACGGAATGGGTTTTACCAAAAATAGTAGTTAAATGTGCCTTTAGTTCCTCCCATGACGTTATTTCCCGATATCTAACTGCGTCACTTGCTTTATCGGTTAACTGAGAAACTATTGCGTCGAGAATCATGGGTTTAATTTTTTCGTCTACATGCTCTAGTACAAATTCGCATCGATTAAAATAACTGGTGAGAAGACTTTCGGATCCCCCTCCAAAACTAGGTATTGCTTTCATAGCGTCTCCAAAAGTAAGTTTGTTTGCCAATTCGATTTTTTCTGGTAATTCAATAGAACGAAAAGTTTGATTTAAATCAATTAAGTTGCTATCGTTTCTCCCTGTAAATGTAGTATCGTCTATATTAGTAGTTCCCCTTGTATCGTTAGTTTCTATAGATGTACCTGAATAAATTTGAATCTTCCGATTCGTCTAATCCTCCGTACTGTGTACCTTTCCTAGTAGTCATCTACTGGTCATTTATAAAAAGTTCCCTTAGGCTCTCAGATAAACGGTAATAATTGTTCAAATAACTTACAATTTTTCCATATTGTCTGAGATGTCGTTGGGTAGTTGTTCCTTGAAATGCTGGTTGAATGTTCTTAGAATGCTCCTTGAATGCTGGTTGAATGCTCTTAGAATGCTGGTTGAATGCTCTTAGAATGCTCTTTGAATGCTGGTTGAATGCTCTTAGAATGCTCTTTGAATGCTGGTTGAATGCTCTTAGAATGCTCCTTGAAGTCGATTCGGAACAGTGGTTCGTCCAAGGGTCTCAAACTACTGACTTGGATGTGTTTTCTGATTGAAAACGGCCAAATATATTTCGTTTGATGTGAAGACCCCACACCTGACACCAGATTTGTAGTGAGTCGGTCCTGGTGTAGATGGCTCAACACGATTTTACGACGAAGTCCACTTTGTCGTATATCTTCTTCGGAAAGCGTAAGAAATTTGTACACAGTTACAACTTGGTTTTTATAAGTTTGAAAATCAAGTTATTTATTAACTGAGACAGAGTAAAATAATAATATTAACGACTAGCCCGATGTGCTGTTAAGTATAGAACAACGCCACCGGTCCATGCGTACTTGAGGCTTAACTATGTCTGAATCTTAATACTACCACAACCTTTTTTATATAAAACTAATCATGGACGTAGTCCCCGAATATACGTGTGTATCATGGTAAACCGGAGCACAAGTTTCGTGTTTACTACGACACGATTATTAAATGCGTATTAGCTTTCTAAATATTCATATAACTAGCTCTATAAATAATATAAATAATATACGTATCTTAATTCTACGAATTCATATAACAAGAATATAATACTAGATGTCTAGATCTATAAATTGGATATATGAAATTATT
This sequence comes from Aphis gossypii, assembly GCF_020184175.1. Classification (NCBI taxonomy): domain Eukaryota; kingdom Metazoa; phylum Arthropoda; class Insecta; order Hemiptera; family Aphididae; genus Aphis; species Aphis gossypii. Next base: position 32,983 of record NW_026083168.1, read on the forward strand.
GCAAATAGTATCAGCTCAAAGGTAATAAAAAATAAAGTAATAAAATAGTAATATGGTCGGATTACTACACGCGTTACGTCGCTTTCATGGGCTTCCTCTATCATTTTTTTTCCCCGTCGACAGACATCCACAATATTGTTCAATTGTTTAAAATAAAATCCACAAACCTTTCAACCCCAACCGTTTGTTTTTATTTTATTTCCCTGCCCATTTTTTTGTGACATCAGCACCAGCTCATCACCAACATGGCAAACACCAAGTACGCGTCAACTGGATACCCACCACGTCAATTTTACATGTATACAAATATGTTTATTTAATAAAAAAAATTTTGATAGAATTCAAATTTCACGTGGAACATTTTTACAAAATTTTGAAGTACTTCTTGTGTAGTTTTTAAATATTTTCAATTTGGAAAATCTCCTTTCCACATCAGCAAATGTTACTGGAATTCATAGTATTATTCTGAGAGCAATAGAAATATTTGGAAAAGAACCGCGACATTTTTTTGGTACTGTAAGAGTTTGAAAAGCTTTCGTTTCTTCAGAAATCATAGTACAAAAAATAAGTAATTCTTCATAAAGTTCATAACCATCAATTAAAACATTTTGTAGATCATGGTAACATTTTCTTAATTCTTCTTTTTCCATAAATTTTATTTTGCTAATCTGATATAAAAAACCTAAGTTATTATTGAACGATTCAAGCTGTGAAAATCCCATATTCATGGAAACGATAGCTTAATCAACAATAGTTTAAAAATAATCTTGGTAAATAATAGTTTCTTCATTTTTAAATGGTTCATCTTGAGCTTCATATGAATTTTTTTTTTTAAATCAGTAGAAACTCATATAGCCTCTGCCAAATCTTTATCAGTTGTTTTAACAGATTTAAAACCAGTATTTCTATAGTTATTTAAAAACAATAGTAGCCCACTTAACATACTAGCTGAAATATTTAAATTCATGTTCAGGCTCTGAAGACTTTTGTCTATTGCAGAGGTATTCTAACTGTACGTCGCGGTTCCCAGAGGCGTCGCGGGAGTTGTCGAAGGGAGCCACGTCATATTATTGAAAACCAATAAATATTTTTACGAAAAACGTTTATTATTATCATTGAGGCACACCGGTTGGGAAACGTTGAATTGTCTACAATAATCATTCGCTAAATATAGCTTTAATTTGTTTCCATAATGTTATAGTGACAGCGATAAATTAATGTTTTATATTTATAGTACTTTATTATTAAAACCAATTACTATTATTATAGTAGTATAGCGGCTAAAAAGTTATAATAATAATAGTCCATGTTGTAAGTTTGTAACCATAGACTGTCATCGTTAAATTATCAGTGCGTAGGTCGTGTTTGGCAGTACTAGTCGCGAGTAATAAATAATTAGTATAAATTATAAAATATAAATTACATTTATACAAACATTGATGTTTTTGTCATTTTTAATTTGGGAGCCGTCAATATTTTGTGAAGACTCAAAGGAGCCTTGGGATGAAAAAGTTTGAATACCTCTGGTCTATTGTATTAACTAAGATATCATACTCAATAATTATGCTTACAATAAATTCGTAACTACCGATTTCATTTTCTAAAGATTTACATTAACTTCTTAATAAAGAGTCTAACGATGTATTTGATACTTCTTCAAATGCATTTAAGATTTCAGGCATTTGATATCGAATCGCCTAAACACTTTCAAGCTGCTCTCCCAGCGAGTTTCGAACAATTTCTTCACAGTCATAATGTGACAATGCTTATTTAAAATAGCCCACCTAGAAGTAGATGCGGAAAAAAATGTGTATATTCTTTCAATTGTTCCAAAAAATGTAACAGCTTTAGTTGAACTTTTTGTGATATCGCGAAGTAATAAGTTCAAATTGCACAAGGCATGAAAAAAGCTCTAAAATTAAGTTGAAGAATACGGGATTGAACACCCTGGTACTGCCCAGTCATACTTGCCCCATTATCATAACTTTGACCTCTACAGTTTAGATATATGTATACCACATTCGTTTAGTTTTCTCAAAACAACATTGGCAAGAATTAGTCCAGTTGCGAATTCAACAATTATAAAATCTAAAAAGTATTGTAACGAACTCCAATATGTTGAACCAAATCGAGTGGATGGTTGGAAAGAATTACATCAAACGTGATAGTATTTATGTATTAATTTTATTAAGTTGCAAAACAAAATATTTAATTTAATGTAACTTGTAATATTTTAAGCGAGATGTGAGTGCAGGAGGTGTAGCTGGTTATACCGTGAGGCCGCCTCTGACTCGTTCCAGTTGTTGTGTGGAATAGCTCTGTCTAATCATAGTGCATTATCCCTTCTTATATCTTATGGTGGTCTAGGATGACCCTCGGCCAAAGGATATTGCATCGTTCGTTATCTTCTGCGATAGGAGTGCACACGTGCCGGATGCCCTTTCATGGACATCTCGTAGATAACATCTTCATTTTTATAAATAATATAATATTATAATAGTTTAAATCGTAGTTTTTATTCTAGTTGACATAGTTAAAAATAATATGTTTTTAACGCAATAACATCATAATCTTGGCTCTTATATTAGAGTTCCAAGTATACACATATGCCTCCCTGGGTTAACAAGCTTAATGATATATTCATTACCATAGGTTATCATAAGTATATATACTTACAATAGACATATATATATATACATATGCTATAAGTATTATTAAATACTCACAGCTCTCTACAGTATTCTTTTATTTTAGGTACACAAAATTTATCATTTGTTTACATATTTACAGTGCGTATCATTATGGATAGTTTCTCTTGGCGGATGGTGTCCAGAGAACAATCAATTATCATAGAATAATATTTACACTGTTGAATTTCATTTATGATTTTTTTTAACTTCATTTGCCATCAAGTTGATTAGCTCATCTTTAATTTAAATGTCCCAAGTAATAAGTATGTGTCTCTACATTTTTAATGTGTCGTTTATGTTCCATTGTAGCCGAATCAAATTTGGATAATATTTCTATCAAACCTAAGATTTTACCATTATATTTTGTAAATAAGACGTCGGATCTCCCACGAAATCCATCATTGTGCTTACTCAAGTACTGAATTATGCATAAAATTCGCTGAAGCATGGCTATCCAACGGTTTTTTCTTTTTCATTTTGAGCCAAATATTGTTGATCTATGGTAGCCAATAATTTTAAACCTATTTTTAAATCATACCATTGCTTTAACGATAAGTAATGGGGTTTATAACGTTCATGTTGTAAAAGCTTTTGCGAAAAATACTTTCAATCGTTTACACCTTCCTTGATATTAGCTAAATTGCTTTCAGAATATCCTTGACAAAAACAGAACACTCGATCTTTTAGTTTTGAGTATAAGAGCCACTGCTGGTCTATTTCCCCATTCTCGATTCGCCATATTATGAGTTAAATATTGCTTTGTGAAGCTTCTTGGATATGGTTTATCATCATTATACGGAAAGTTGTAATTGGTTTTTATAATAGTTCCATGTGTTACAAAATCAGCTCTTCAGACATTTGTTTCTCTTTATTAATTAGTATATGTACTAAACATAGATTTTTCAGACATATTTTTATCAACATTAAACATTTTATCCATATTGTAGGGCGCATAATTATGGAGAAACGATGGCCAAAATTATTAAAAATAATGTGGTGAAACGCAAGAGATAACAATAATTATACAACAAACATTCTTTATTACTAGGGCTCGGAAGTAGTAGGAATTGCATATTGTTCTGTATGATCTCAATTTATAGCAGACCTAGCTAGAAATTTGAAATATACAATTGCGAGTTAAAAAATTGAAAATTGAAAATGCATATTTTGCATATTTTGCCAATTTTAGCTAAAAAGTGCATATTTCATATTTTTCTAAAAAAAAAATGATTTTTTTCTTTCTTAACCTGTATATTTCAACTAATATTGAACATAAAATTCAAAACTACAAACGAAGGTATTTATTGTTATCGCTATTGCCTATTGTCAATTACGGAGTTAATAACTGTGATGTGATACGCATTTAGTCTATCACGCCCGAAAAACTAACTTATGCCGAAATATTTATTTGTAGTACTATCTTATCGTCGATAAGTTATCGTAAATATAATGATGATTTCTTCGTTTATCGTTACTGTAGATTGTACACGATTGATGTTTGACAGTTTCGTTTTAGACGTCGTATTGTTAGTAGGTGAAGTGCGTATACGGTATACCTATTTTTTCAATTTTATTTAATTTTTATAATATTTCATTAAAATGCCAAAAGACGTTAACTTACAAAAATATGTAAGAGAATATGAAGACGTATTTTCAACTGATGGCGATATACTATACTGTAAAATATGTTCAGTTAAAGTAAATGCAGAAAAAAAATTTACGGTCACGCAGCATTTGAAAACAAATAAACATGAAATGTTAGTAGCTCGTCGAAAAATTGAAAGTAAGTCCTCATATACTCAGCAATTGTTAACTGCATCTAACAAAAAGTCGGCCTTTTCTAAAGATTTGTGCAAGGCACTAATGACAGCAAATATACCTATTAACAAAATTTCTAACACTGAATTCCGAAAGTTTCTTGAAAAGTACACACTACACGCTGTTCCTAGTGAAAGTACTTTAAGAAAGACATACATAAATGACTGCTATGACGAATGTATGTCGGAAATAAGGCAATATATTACAGGAAACAAAATATGGGTGTCAATCGACGAAACCACTGATGTGGAAGGGAGGTACATCGCTAACGTAGTTGTGGGAACATTGTTGTCAGATGGTCCTGGCAAAATTTTTCTTTTGACAACGGAAGTACTTGAAAAAGCCAATTTCTCAACAATTACAAAACTATTTGATAATGCAATGTTTTTACTATGGCCTAATGGTATACGCCACAACGATGTATTGTTATTTTTGTCTGATGCAGCACCTTACATGAAAAAGGCAGGCGACACTATAAAAGTTCTCTATCCTAAAATAATACACGTAACATGTTTAGCGCATGGATTGCACAGAGTTGCAGAGGAAGTTCGTGTAAATTACCCTAAAGTGGATAAATTAGTGTCAAGTGTAAAACAAATTTTTTTAAAAGCCCCTTCACGAACTATATTATTTAAAACTGTAAATCCTGGAATACCTCTTCCTCCGGAGCCGATTTTAACTCGTTGGGGAACTTGGATTGAGGCCACATCTTACTATTGCAAATACTTCAGTAAAATTCGTGATGTAGTGAGACAGCTCGATCCTATTGATGCTGTATCAATAAAAAAAGCGCAAATCCTTGTCAACCAGCGTTCAATGGAACCTAATTTAATTTTTATAGATTCAAACTACGGATTTTTACCGGCAAAAATTAAGCAACTAGAAACTCAAGGGGTCAAGTTATCTGAAATAATAAAAGAAATTTTACAAACTAAAAAAAAAATAGAAGAGGTATCTAGTGAAGTAGGAGTGGCCATTCAGAAGAAGTTAAGATATGTATTGGAAAAAAACCGCGGTTTCGAGACAATGATGAAGATTTCTATGATACTAACGGGAGATAGTGAATCAATGGATGGACTTCCGGAAGAGTTGACAGGCGATGACTTAAAATTTTATCAATATGCTCTGATGACTTCAACTGACGTTGAAAGATCGTTTTCTCGATATAAAAATCTTCTATCGAATAATCGTCGTTCGTTTGAAATAGAAAATCTTAAGAAAGTATTGGTGGTTCAATGCAATAACTTAACAGGTATTAAAAAATATGTATTTTTTTCGTAATTAAAAAAATACTGAAAAATATTATTAATTTTATTTTCAGCTCAATAAGATGTCAAAATGCCAACCAGTTATACTTTTTTTTTTAGTTATAAATAATTTTTATGTATATAATTAATTTGTAAACAACATCTGATGTATTTAATTTTTGGAAATCAGAATAATATTTTTGCATATTTAACATTTTTAATGCATATTTTGCAATTTTTTCGTGCATATTTGCATGCATATTTTACCTTTTTTAGCTCCTACAACTTCCGAGCCCTATTTATTACCAAAAATGAATATACGCAGTCGGGCAACGGCTCACGAACGACTGACTATGAAAAGATACAATGTTGAATGTATTATAAATTATTGTTTATAGATCGTAATATCGATCGAGGGGAAAACACAGATAACAGACGACCGTTGTCGGGTCGTTCCGTGAACATATCTGTTATAAAAATTAATATCACACAGTATCAATATTATCGGATTCAAGTTTAATTCATTTTCAATTAATTTTTGTTTTATATTTATATGATTATCAGTTTCATTACGGCATTTTCTACATCAATAACTTCGTTTGATCGAATAACATATTTATCGAAAGTGCCACGTTATTTTTTCTGTAACTCTTCTCTCAGTAGTTTCTTTTTTCTTTTTCACTTCCACTAATATATTTTCGAAATTTATCACGGTCACAGTATAACGTGTCCATAATAGCTGCGGTGAAAGTGACCATAATGTCTCCTATTGTGGCTTCGAATGTAGCGTAACCACTTGTTACTGTGGTGTGTCCGTGCGCCATTCGTACGTGGGTGGGTTGTCCGTGATTTTGTGTGCCATGTGTGTGTGCAATGTTCGGGCTTACGTATGATTTTTGTGCTTGTGAGTCGAAAGTGCTGTTACGAAGCCTGACCTAAATTCGAATTCGACCGCGGGGATCGGAATTTTGTCGGGGCATATTCGTTTAACATTATTCAACATGAGATGTGTGCTGTAGCGGGGTAACTGATTCTTAACCGCGAATTTGGTGTCCTCGGCGGCGGTTTGCACCACTATTTCCGTTTTGGTTACCTCTGTGCTACGTGTACATTCCGAACGCGCACGTCACCCTAGGGGTTATTGTGTGTGATGATGATGACTTACTACTTACGACGAGCGATATATTCGATGACGCTGAGCACGTCGATGTGCGTTTGATGGTTATATCCCCGTCATAGTCATATATATATGATATAGTATATATATGACATATATACCATGATTATCATATCAGTGTTGCCGAACATTGTTGGTGTGGGCGTGTTTGTGTGTGTGTGTGTAAGGCGGCGGTACGGATAATTGTCTGCTGACTAATCCTGCGTTTCCCGATTCCGGCGCGTTTCCGGGAGAGTCACTGTTCCAGTGTGGACCGCCACAGTACCTGCACGGGTCGCGAGGTAGCGGCCTTCCGTGGTCCCGTGGTCGCGGTTGATGTGACGGTTGCGTGGACAGGTCATCTTGTGTGTCCATAATTTCCGCTATCTCGCCCAGGTCTGCGAACGTGGTAGGACGCTGCAGTAGCGTATGCGTACGGTGTTCACTGCGCGTTAGTCCAACTATCGTATGTCCTAGTTGCGGTTCAACTAGCACAGGTACCTGTCCGTTATTGATACGGCGCGTTAGTTGGTGTTTGCGTGATATGAACTCTGTTAGCTTCTGTGTCGGTAATTGCCGGACGGTCATTACCTCTTCCTGCAGCCGGGACTGTATGGTCATGCTGTTGAACTTTTTTAAAATGCTCGCACGGAACTCGTCCCAGGTGTGATCCAGTAACCTGACGGTGTTCCACCAGGTACTGGCTGCACCCTTTAGCTGCGGTCCATTCGATCTGCGTGTTATAGGTGGCTATGTGGCTTCGGCCTTATGTATAAATGAGCATCGCCGTTTTCAACCAAAAATGTACCCTTCCCTTTTCGACCAAATTTTAAAAAGACTGATTCCCTTTTCAGCCAAAACAAAAATGTATATAATATATTATGTAAAAAAAAATAAAATAATTGCTGCCATACAGTTTTTTACAAGTTGTATAAAATGTTATAAAATAATATATAGAACATTTTTAAAATATAACAATATTAATACATTAACATTATTTTTATGTTAATATGTCACAATATGTACATATATTGTATAAAAAAATTTTAAAAAAGTACAAAAATTTTGTCAATAATTATTAATTATAATAGTAGTGTGCATAATATATATATATATAAAATAAACTAATTGGTACCAATAGAATTGTTGTAAAATTATGGCAAATATTATGAACAATAATTAATGTTATATACTTTATGTAATACATACAGAAAATTATTAAAAGAATAGGTTGCATAAAATGTTTAAAATTATTTAAAATATAAATAATTATTGTTAATATGTCACAAACCTATTCATAATATAGTTTTTAAATAATTTATAAATCACAAAAAATAAATGACATAAGGTCTATATAATAAAATTATTATGTTCTGTCATTGTCTGATTTTTGTTAGCTCTGATTCATTGCGTTTTAAAATAATTATTTAAAACTAACTTAACAAAATCATACCTAAAAATGTGATTACAATATTTTAGTGATATATTTATTTTTAAGTAATAATAACGCCTAGATATTTTAATAAATAATTTACTATACCTGTCAAGTTGTCCGTTTTGATAATTTGTTATATATTTTTCATTTTTGGATTGTCTTTCTCGGATTGATCGATCTTGAACTACATTTGGCAAGTGGACACTTCTAAGTTTGATATATGTTTCAGTTTGCACCTCATCAATTGAAATTTGCATGGAAGGACTCACGGGTATTTGTAGTGTGTTGTAAAAACTAGAACTTGTTGATGCCCATATCTCTGGAGGATAGTCATAATCTACTGTTCAACAGTTTTCAGCGAGATAATCAGCATATTTTATGACTTTATCATCTATAGGATGATCAGCCATAAAATGTTGAAGAAAACAATCTAAGACATTATTTAGTTCTAGAAAAAACAAACCCAAAAGTGGCGCAACCATTCTCCTATTTCCAAAAATCGATCTTGATATTTAGTAGCCAGTCCTACTTTTTGGATTTGGCGATACCAAGCCTGAGTTAAGTGGAATCTACACCCAATAATTTGAGTTTGTGGCCAAATGTCATAAACTGCGTTAATTATAGCTTTTTCAAAGTCTATTGTTACATACTGCGGCAATAATGTTACTCCTAAAGAAGTGCATTTCTGTAATATCAAGCGAAATGTACCATGTTTCGGTATTGTAGTAAACCGACATAGTCACTTTACTAGTACATAGTCATTTTACTATTAATTATAGTTAACACATAGTAAAGTGATATATTGACTTGTTGTTTACGCATGTAGAAATATGGGATAGGTAAACCAGTTTTCAATTCCACGAATTAATTGGTAAACCATTTATACGTGCAAAATAATAGTACAACATTAAATCATAATTTTGACAGATTGTTATCCCAATATAATTTCGGCTTCCTTGATCCACTTCCATTCTTAACCGTGCAATCGTCCAGCGGAGATTTAGTATATATACAGGTCTCTACACGCTATACGGTTAGAATTAGTCTACCATCTCAGATCACCGGACTTAGCTTAGTCGTTGGGCCGCACCCTAACATCGCCGCTTGTATTCTAAGTCTGGATCCCAGTCTTAAATTAAATAAATTTCTCGGGCAGAGTCATTATACTATGTCCTCAAATTTATAAAGTATTGTTAAACATTAAATTACAGTTCTATTTTCTTAACCTAATAAACTATATATTATACTAACTCAAATTGATGTGTTCAACTTGTTACTTATCCCGAACTCCATCCACTTACGTACGACCGACAAGCGTTCCAGAGATATATTAAATTTATATATATATATGTGTGTGACGCGTGCATTGCCAGCAGCACCTGAGGTCAGTCACTGCCAGTTCATTACAGTAGTCTTGTTTGGAAGTAAACAAAATATAATGGAATTTAATTTTCGTTTTTAAGACCATGGATAGTGAACATTTATGTAAAAAAACGAGCCGAATATTTAAATGTCCCGTCCATGTATAATGTCTCGATTTCTTTTAGGAATAAAATGTTTGAGGTACATGAAAATATAATGATATTATTCTATTTGTCATTTACAAATAAAAAAGGCCCACCTTCCTTAGTTTATAAGTGCATTTTTTTCAATGATAAATGTATTTCTTCTAAATTCATGGGACACACTGGCATGCACGTAGCTTGAGGGTGGCCTGGGGTTATTTAACCTACGTCACAAGACCCCCCACGCCTATACCGACCCACCCTACGTCACAAGACCCCCAGCCCCTTCCCCCCAATACCGTACCACCCGACGTCACAAGACCCCTGAGCCCCCCCCCCCACCACCATACACTACGTATACGGAGCACCGCCGCCCATACCGCGTCACTGTCGCCCCGCCCATCACACTATTATCATGTCCTATTATCGCCGTCGTCGACGGTGGCGCCATCTGTCCGTACATTTAGCTGACGCGGTTCTTCCGCCCCGTATCAGCTGCTAAATATGATATGTGTTATCACGCTATCATGTTATCTTCGACGGTGGCGCCATCTATCCGTACATGCGACTGACGCGGTTTTTTCGCCTCGCATCCGTACGATATCTCCATGTTATCACGTTATCCCCCCGCCACTTGCACCGTATTTCGTGAATAGGTTAAGTTTAAATAATTACGCGGATTTTCGGGCCAGCTAAGTACAATAATTATTTTAAACAAATCAGTAACACTCTATTCGCTTAACGTGTAACAAGTGAGTTTCATTCTAAAGGACAAAAAATGACAGGCAAAATTGAAACTATCTTTGTGGCTAGCGGCAAACGCGCGAGAAAAAATATACAACATTCGTTAATAGTGCAACCGCCTAACGATTTAACCGACTCCACAAACTTCGTCATAGACTTTACGGGACGGAAATCCATAAACATCGGACTTGACGCCGCGAAAGTTTTCAACGTGACCGTACAGATTATAACCCCATCGCTACATGTATGCATAACAAGTGTTTTTCTGCAACGAATTTTCTCCTTAATGCCGTACATTCTCTCGAATATATCTGACCCGGCGGTTAAAAGCCGCGATAGACTTTTTCTCAAAGACGAAAATAACACGCTGTCCAGAACTACTTATCGCGGTGAAAGGATGCTAGCCGTCGAATCGCACTTACAACAAGGATGTCGCGTGGTGTTGAGCGGGAGTGATCTATTAAGAATATTAAGAATCTCGCGCAAATTTAACGTCACGCGATGTGCAGTTATGGTTCAGATCGATCAGATAGCTACTTATCTTAGTACTAATGTTTATGCCGATAAATCATCGACCGCAGAAGAAATTTCAACAGCCACCCACAATATCCACCCCGATCTTCATGTGTTGAATATATTCCCGAATAGCGAGAATAGTTTAGTAAATCAGATCAAATTGTATGCGAACAAACAATTGGCGATGTGTTGGGCGACTAATATTCAAAATAACGGAATAGATTACATCCCGAGCAATGACGGGGCCGGTGACATTGAAGAGGTGATTATTATTCAGTACAATATTAAAATATATGTAATAATATAATATTATTTCGTATTACCATAAAATATGTAATATTATGTATAAAAATATATCTTATAACATGCATTTATACGTTTATTATTTTTCACAGCTTGTTGGATTCCACGAAAACGAGGGGCAGGCCATGTACACATATTAACGACGCCCATATGTCTGACCTCCACATCCCGAATGCTGACCGAATAATATTAAGATTAAACACATGTATTATGATATACAAATATATATGTATATATATGCACCATCTGTTTGTATAGGGTGCTATTATTTTAGTCATAAGCATAATATAGTTATAAAATAAGATTTGTACAATGTGTTGCGTCCCGACTAGGTCGATTCATGCATCAACGTACAAAATGAATACGTCGTGTTGTTCAAGTATAAGTTAATTGTTTATTAAAATAATTCTTGCACGAATACAAATAATATAAGCTTAATGTAGAATATATAAAATAAGATGGTGAGTGGTGTTACGACCTGCCTCAGAAACTGATATCAAAATGACTTGAGTGGTGTTACGACCGGCCTCTGAGTGTCATAGATATCCCTATTCGTTGGTTATACAGTAACCGTCTGTCGAGCTCTTGTCTCGATCCCTCTTATATATGATTTCTTACAAGAGTGGGCGGTGACTTCGTCATACGAGGGGTCCCGGAACGACTGCTTGTGTATTCTTACCCATGATTCTTATCGAATCGTTAAGACACCGAGTTTCGATTTTTGCAAAGAGACGTGTGAATTTACTTTAATTGTCAAATTATTATATTAATATAATATTCTACTCTCTCGTGTCCTGTACTCGTGTGCCCGTGGTATTAATTTTACAAGTTAGGAAATTTGACATTGTATGATCTTATGCATATAAAATAATCGATACGGACATTATAGGTCCGTAACAAATGCATTGTTCCTTACATATTATATTATATTTTAGAAAAAAAAAAGTTGTTATGTATTTTTTTTATTATTCCATTTATCACAAAAACATAATTACAAATATTCAACATTGGATGTATAATATATATTATATAGTTATATTACGATATAAGTGTCGTATGCATTCTATGGTAAAATGTGATTACAGATTACCGTACAAGGGTCGAATGCATTTTAATAAATAGTAAATATTATAGTTTCCGAACTTCTCCGGTAAACGGATTGTATTGCATCACTCGATCGTGAATAACTAGACAGTAGGCGGCCGTGTTAGCGGAAAATTATGGCTGCTTCTATTTCAAGACGGAGATCGACGTTAGAAATTTTAGCATCGTCGGTCTGTCGCGAACAATCTATGCAGATAAATGGTCCCAACTCTTTATATTTTTCTCTCGACAGATACGGCTGCGCGGTATCCCGTTCGTAATAATGTTTTTGGAAATCGGCGTAATTTTGATAGAACATCGTAAACAGGTTTTGTCGAAACTTTCGTTAAAATCTTCATACGGATATTCGATGAATTAATATACGCTTTAACGTTTGTCAGCGAACACGCATCGTAATCACCGCTGTAACCGTCCGCCACGCTTCCAGGCGTATTCGTGAGAAAAACGATTATTAAACACCTAGGTTTTTCCACCTGCGAGCACGTTTTAACCATCCAAGAGTATTTGCTCGTTTGCGGTAAATTCGGATATTCGCAAAGCTCCCAATTTCTAAAAGCGCAATTTATCATTTTTTTGCTATCGATGATTTTCATCAGCTTCAACCGCTCCCGATCGTCGACTTTAATCACTGGTACTTTCCACAACACTCGCGTTAGCTGAACTTTGACTTTCGCCACCAACGCCTTAACCGACGAGGTAGCCATGTCCCCGCCCACCACGCTGGTATAATGTAGTGCGCTCGTATCCGACATCGATCTATTCAATATTAGTTGTTGACTGCAATTTATCAATATTCGCTTGTAGTCTTCGCAAAAACCGAAAACGTGTTTCAACGGAATACAGCCACTGAACGTGTTGTCTTTCACGAAATTTGCATTTTTGTTAGTGATATCCCAAGCAGCATTTTGCAGGATATTCGCATCGGCGGGTGAATACGAGCAGTAACCCTTCATAGCACTAGTTATTCCCGGGTTTTTAACCCGCTGTACCTCGGTAGAGTTTATTTCATACTTCTTTTCGTTAAATAAATTTGCTAAACCATTATGTGCGATAGATATCTCAGTTAGGAGTTCGGCAGGTTTCGTTATTTTACCCTCTATATAGATAAAACTATCGCTTGGTAACGTATGTGCGCATCGCGATTCTGAATGGATATACGTATTTCGTCACCATTGTCGAGCGCGGACGATGAAAACGGTAAAAAAGAATGTAAAAACGTTTCCCGTATCGGAGATTCGTTAACATACGCCTACATCCAAGAAGGATTTATCCATTGTTTTCGCGCAATATTAACACAGAATAGATATTTACTTGTTGCTAATTAAGCGTAAAAATTTACGATTAACTAATGTCAGCTTTTTATTTTTTTTCAATGTTATCAACTTTTTTTTACGACGTTCGATGTGCTGTGGTGTGCTCCTTCTGACCGCCGTAGCTTTAATGCGTCTGTCAGCATTGTTGTTCGCGTATTTATCGACGTTAAACTTCAAACCCATTTTTATAAGAAGCCGAACGTTCACAGTTTCGCCACGAAAATCGATTAATTTACCGTTTTGGTCGGTCAACGATACTCGTACGAAATCAATCGTATTTGTTTTCAATTTATACAGCACGCAATATTTTGGTATTTCGACTATTTTATAGCCGGGTGGAACGACTGGATAAAATTCGTGTATCGTGTGTGATTGCCGCCCGTTGTCGAATGAACCTAAAGCCAAGTTACATTCGACTTTTATCGTATTGACATTCATAATTTTTACCACGCGATCTGATTCATGTTTACGACCGCGAGTTAAAACTCGCTTATCGAAGCCCAATAACAAGGCGATACTGTCCTCAACGTTCAAGTCGATATCGCTATTACAATGAACTGCACATTTAAAGTGCTATTGTCGGTCAATAAACTGAAAAAATTTACACCGATGTCCTTCAAAAGTCCACGTATTTTTGTTTCCAGAGTAATTATTTCATAACATCCGGTCGGTATTTTAATCTTTGTCGCCCCCTCCAGCCCACCGTGTTTAATATGTAGTGTATCACATCCGGCTTCGACGTTAGGTATAGAATTATATGTCTGGATGCTTAGAAGTCCGATTACGGATTTATCAGGCAATTCTAGTGGCGGGAAAAATGACATTCCAATTCGGAACTGTTACCGCTCAACGATACTGTTTGCGACGTCATGCCGGCGGCTGTGTATTATATTATATTATATTATATTATGTTGTGTTATATTATATTATTATTATTATTGTTTTCCGGTTAAAAATTTTAAACATAAATGACCGCAGTTAAAAGTATCGTATGCTTGCGTTCTCTCGTAGTTGTATTCGATATCGCAGCCCTTAAAATATTTTTCCAATTCTAACGGCGGACAAAAATTACCAAAACTATCGAAATACAAAACTGATTTTCCGGTTTTTTTATAGCACACCCAATGCGTGCCCTTATTTTTTTCAAAGTCTGGATTAACGACCGCAGCTTCTTCGCGTCTAGGTGCGACGGGCAACCTGTCTATGCAATATACGCCTCTGAAATGAGATATTTTCGCGAGTTTAGCGTATTCGCTAATTTCAAAATCGTAAAGGGCACGATTGGGCAGAGTTAGTTTTTTGATTTCGGTGAATTTTTATTAGGTTTAATTTTTCGAGATTTATTATTTTGTTTTTTTCGCGTCACCGATTTTTTTTTTTCGTTTGTTAGTCCGCGGTGTAATGACGCTAGATTTCCGTGTTACAGTATACGAGCCCGCGCTTTTATACGGCCTTAGATATACGCCTTTACCTAAATGCACAGATGTGCCGACGTCCGATCTAATACCGCGTATCGTTCTAACGATGTTAGCAACGCCGCCGGCCAAGGTGCCGAGCGCCAAGAGCCCCGCCAACACCGGGATTAAAATTAAAGAGCCCCCCGTTTTCGGAACTCTGATGACGCGAGGCGGTTTATTTTTATTTATTTTTTTCGACCGGCTCCCCGCAGCAGACTTTACATGTTTTCGCGTGACAAGGACAGTCGATTTTATTAAACTATTCATATTCGGTGTTCCCGAACACGATTTTAGCGATTTTTTTAACGCTTTTTTACACGCCCCGACTATACTAGAGAACCCGCAGCCACTACCGATTTTTCGTTTAGCCTTCATACCCGTAGTTACAGACCACGCGGCGGATTTTTTTTTAAAATCGGCGTCTTTTGCCCCCGCTCTGCTCCAAGCACGTTCTTCCAATACACTGTCAGCCGCACTGCGATCGGTCAAAGAATTACTTTTATCGTAAGCTATATCGTGTTCCCTGCACGCCGAATCCAAACCGTTTATTCCCGGCTGTCCGAGAGTGAGTCTTTTTTTTAAATTAGTCCCCGGCCCGCAGTACTGATAACCGGGCAGATGTAATTCAAACGGTAGACTATTTATTACGGTGTTCAGTAGACCTGCATCGCTATTGGACTTGTACTTCGAACGCGATAACATAATATGAGCACGTCGCTCGAACGTCACCCGTATTTATACAATGCGGTTTGTTGACCAAGTGATAAAGCTCAGAGTCGACAATATCGATCCGCTATCGTTATGTAATAACAGAGCTGCACCGCGCGCCCCGAGACATGGACCGCTGTTTCCGAACACAATACGCGCGCTGATCGTAGGCCCGTCCGGATGTGGTAAAACAAATCTTATTTTCACGCTTTTGGTTCACGAGAACGGCGTGCTGGCGGGGCGGGCTATTTGAATTCGTCGTTATCAGTAGCGAAAACGCGCGTGATGACGGTCTTTACAGGCACGGCTTCGACAAGTACGTCATTATATAAAAAGACGGCGAGCTTAAATTTGCTACATTAACTCGGGATCATGGATAAGGAGAACAACTCGACTGCATCATCGCCTACGATATTGACGGATATAATTCAAGCGAGGGCGAATACAAAACAAAAATATAGCGCGTTAAAAACGGGCAGGTTTGAAACGGATGCGTTAATAAATAACACATTTGGCTCCATTATCGAGCCTCTGAACGAGATACGTTCGAATAACAAAAGGAAACCTTTCCAGGCCACATCGTTATCGTCGAGGGCGGCGTCGCCATTGCCAGATGCGGATTCTATTGTGAATCGTTCCCCGCCCCAACAGACTTCGCCTACAGCGTATGTAGATTTGAATGCACGTTTCGGTCTTTGGACAAAACCAGTGTTGGGCCTAATATACGGTCCAAGAAAATTATCTAACGACGCGTTCGAATTGGGCGGAAAAGAAATACAATTTTTCGATAACGTGATACGCATAGAAGGCGATACACGTACATACCCGGTGACGGCGGGACTTATCGATTTGTTATTCCTTAAATCCCCCAAGTCGGGGAAATATACACAGGCGGATTTAAATGCGTATAAACTGATCTTAATTCAGACATCGGCGCACAGGACGTTGAACGGTGAACGTATTCGTAAATCTAAAGGACCTAAATTTGGAATAATATCAAATTTGTTTTCAAAAAAAAATAATATTTTAACGGGTGCGGGTATTAATATACGATTAAAAAAACACAATATCACTTATTGGAACGATCCTAACGAATTGGTCGATAGACTGCGTTGTAGTGATCGCTGTGCAGGACACTGCGACTTCGTACAAATTAATTATTTAAACGACGTAGCACGTCCCGTGGTTGAGCTTGAGTTGTTGTGAGAAAGGTAGGTGTCGTAAATTAAAACACTTGTTGTTTTTAATTTAAATTAAGTAAATGTTTTATTAAGTTAAACAAAATGAAACATTAAATAATAGCATAAAACAAAAGTAAAATAGCTTACTGCTATGTTAAATTACAAGTACTGGGAATGACCGTAAACTAGCGGCGATGTGGCTGTGACAAAGTCCACGAAAAGCAATAGTCTTACACTGGAGTTAACTACCTTCTGAATAATACTAAGTCCTCTACTCGTATTTATATGAGTTCTCAATGACGTACAGGGGACTAGTATTATTAATCATTTTAATTAAGTCTATTTTAGAGTGGTATGATGATTTGCATAATTATGGAATCTATCATGTTGTTTCCGCTGATTGTGGCTAAACTTGTTATGTGCGGAAACACTATCTTATCCGGTGCTCTTTGCCCTACGTAAGTATCACCAAGTGTTTCCGCTGAGTTAATCATTAATCAATCGACGGAAAGAACATGTTTTTCTGATCTCTGGCCTATTGCTTATAATGCAGGTGTATTACTAATTAATACACATTTTCCCCATAATTTAATAATATAACCCAATATAATATAGTATAATATAGTATAACACAATGCAGGTGCATTGGGTTTACTACAGCGTCTATTGTATTCGTCTCTCGCTGCGGGCAACACGAGATAATATCGATTTGCGAAGAATTAGTCGAGGCTAAATTATTGAAAAAAATACCTAATGTCTAAGCGTGCGATTGCGGCGGAACTTCACGCGTCGTCCAGAAGGAGCTATCCGCGACGTCGAGTCATTGTTTACGGTAAAAACGATTTATTCCAAGCAGACCTCGTCGACATGCAACAATATTCTGCCGTGAATAAATCGTATAACTATATACTGTTCATTATTGATTGTTTTACTAAACGTTTATTTTACGCGCCCTTGAAGACCAAAAAGGGTGAGAAAGTCACTGCAGCAGCTGGTAAAATTTTAGCACAGAGCAGACCTAATCTATTACACGTTGATCAGGGCTGCGAATTTTACAATAAAATTTTGAAGCTCTAGTAAAAAAGCACAATATAAAAATGTATAGTACTTTCAGCGTGCTTAAAGCATCGATAATAGAAAGGGTCAATCGCACGATTAAAGCTCGTATGTTTAAAGAATTCACTAGCAGAGGTTCGCTAGTTTGGATTACGATTTTACCCGCTTTAGTAGACGGTTATAATAATTCAATGCATAGAACGATCGGTATGACGCCGATGGAGGCCGACGCTCACCCGTCACGGGTAAAACGAAAATACGATGTTGAAAATAAAATAAAATTAAAATAAATTAAATAAATTAAATTAAAATAAAATAAAATTTAGCGTCGGTGACAAAGTCCGCATTAGCGTGTACAAGGGTGTTTTCACCAAAGGATATTTACCCAATTGGTCTACGGAAATATTTACTATTATTAAAGTGAATAAGTCTACGCCGGCAACATTTATCCTTGAAGATTATACGGGGAGCCCGATCGCCGGCGGTTTTTACGCTGAAGAAATACGCAGGACAATGTACCCCGACGATTATAGTCGGTTAAATAAAATAATCGCGGATATAGAGGAAAAATACGAAAAAGAGCTCGCCTTACACGTCGATTTAATCGAGATAATCGATGGTAAAATAACGGTACTCGGCGGAAATTTTACAAAAGAGCTAGCTATACATAGTAATATAATTGACACAAACGTGGAAAAAATCTCGGCACTTGTACCGTATATCGATAAATATTTTTCGGAAAACGAAAATAAAATTAAATCTTTTATAAAATCCATAGACAGTATAAATAAAAATATTAAAGATTTGAAAACTGACTTGACGCACGCATACACCAGGATAATATATTCGAGGATAGTGTTGTATTATATGTATGAATATTTTATAAGAGATGTTAGTACGTAAGAAATAAGTTAAGAAAAACTATAGATAATAAGTAAAACAGTAAAATTCAATAAGTTAAGCAATACTTAATTATTCACACAAATAGGTTAAAATAACAATTGTGCAATTCAGTGTCAGTAAACTTTATATTAGGCCGTCTACACACGGAGCTATTCATTAGAAACTAATTACTGACGCAAATCACTAACCAGTTTACGTTTAGTCACTTGCTATGTTGTCCAATAGAACACGACAGACGGCGCTACTGGTTACTTATTAGTTACTAACGCGTGAGTGATCAGTTCCAAGTGATTCTACTGTCAAGTCACTTGAAGTTGCGTCACTTCGAATTGTGTAATTTTTTTAAATCAAATATTTTCTTGTTTAATTTTCTTGTTATTAAATTAAACAATGAGCGAACAAAAACTCAACATAAAGTTTGTAGAAGAAGTGGAGAAACATCCAATTTTGTACAACTTCACTCTTCCTGGCTATTCTAGGAAGGATGAGACGGAAATAGCATGGAACGAAGTTGGAAAAACTGTGAATATGACAGGTATAATAAACCTATAATTTTATTAATTATTTTTTTTTCAATTTATTGGTTATAAATAAGTGAAACAGATAATAATATGTAATATTTGTCTACATAATGTGTTATATTATATTATTTTAAAGTAGGTATTATAAATTATATTATTTATAAACATTAGTTACAAAAATATTGATTATTCATAATATTAGTTTTAAATATAGAATTTAATCGATTAAATTAGTGAAACCCACAAATGCCTCAACGTAATAATATAATTTATCGTTCTCTCATACATTGGTACTGCATTTCGTCTATTTTCAGCTAAATATGTTTTTCATAGGACTAACATCGTGAATCGGTGCCAATATTGATATATAAGATATTATAGCTACAATTTTTTTATTTTATTTTCTTTTACGAAGATTATTGTTATCAATTATAGTATTAATTTAAAGAAAAACGAGTTCTGTTATTGCTAAAAATACGTAAAACATTTAATTTGTGTTTAACATGAATTTCACATATGAAAACAAGAAAATTATGTAATTAGTAAATGAACAAAATTAATTATAAGTAAGTTAGTTAATAGCATATTTCCATTGCCAAGGCACAGATCCTCGTGGGGTAAGAAAATAATTAGCTAAATAATTTCTAAGTGCGGCTGGAGAAGAGGTTTCGTTTATTGTCATATTTTGTGCAGTAGTTCTTACATCGATGTGGTCATTAGGTTCACAGTCCTGGGGATAGGTAGATACGTACGGAAGTCCCTCTAGTTTTCGTACATAGTTATGGAGGACGCATGCGGCTTTGATGACGAAGTTCACATTTTCGGGCTCTCTAATGCGAATAGGACCATTTAAAACAGCAAACTTTTCACATACCATGCCAAAAGTACATTCAATGGTTTTCCTTGCTCTGCTAATTCTGTAGTTATATATTCTTTTTACATTATCCAAAACTCTTTTAGGGTAAGGTCTCATTAGATATCTTGACAACGGAAATGCTTCATCGGCAACAAAGTAATATGGAAATGAGCTGTAGTTCTCATCATAAGTCAATGGTGAGGGGGTAGGAATATCAAGTTCACCACGATGTATCCAATATTTCATTGCTGAGGCCCTGAATATACCTGCATCGTTATTTCTTCCGGCATAACCCGTTTCAATCATTGTGAATAAACCGTCAGCATCACAGCAAGCCAATAACACTGTCGAATGATATGATTTGTAGTTAAAATTGGAAGAACCACTATTCGCAAACTTCTCAATTCTGACGTGTTTGCCATCGATCGCTCCTATGCAGTTTGGAAGATTCCAGAGAGTCTCAAAACGTTGCGATATTGCTGTCCACTGCTCTCTATTCGGTACCTGCATGTATTTGTCCTTCAACACTTCCCAAATAACTTTTGATGTGTCCGACACAATCCCGCTAACTGTGGACTCCCCTCTAGCGAAATAAACTGCAAGTGATGCAAATGTTCCACCAGTACCTAAGTATCTGTATCATAGAGATAAAAATACATTGGGTAGTTTAAGACAATTTCTATAGTAAATATTATAATATCAGAGCTTCTATTAAAATTTCTAATGTAAGCTGTGAAAATAAAACTTTTATGAATTTCTAATAACTGAAAAATAATATACAATATTTCAAAAATGTTCATGGCTTTTTTTCAATTTACACTTAATAATTTTATTGGGTTTTTAAAAATATTTAAAAAGAATTTCAAACCCTGTATAATTCTTTAATAATTTTTGTTTGTGACAGCGGCTGAATGCAAAGAAAGATGGAAGAATATTCGAGCGGTTCTTGTGCGAAACATGAAACCTGCCCCAAGTGGCGCAGGAGCGAAAACAAAGAGGACATATTATTTGATGGAATCTATGCAATTCACAATACCATATATAAAGGCATTAGGTGCACCTTCAGGAAATTTACCAAACCCTCCAGAACAAAAAGAAGATAAGGAATCTGAAGAAAATGATTCGATCGCCAACGAAGAAAACGTTTTGGAACCGCAATGTTCATTTCAACAACCGCCAACCCCATCTCTACCACATCTATCTTCACCGTTACCATCACCTACACCACTATACACAACTGAAATGACTCAAAGCAAGAAAAACACTACTCACAGTCAACCTGAGCCGTTTCCATCAAATCTGCCAAACCGAAAACGTAGCCTTAAGAACCCAGTTGATAAAGCATTCCTCGAATACTTCGAAACCAAAAAAGCCAGAGCGCTAAATTCATCTGATCATATGAAGCAGGATCCAAAAACAGAAGGTTTGAAAATGTTTTTACTTAGCATGCTACCAGATCTTCTCAAAATGTCAGACGAAGGAGTACGACTTTTCAAGAGAAGAGCCCTGCAGTCTGTTGATGACATTTTATCACACAGTTTGGAGTACACACCATCAAATACATTTTCAGCCTCATCTACACCTTCGACACACTCTGAAATTATGTATATACCTCAGGATGCAAATGTGAATAATACTTCGCAATTAAACAGACTAGGAACCTCAAGCAGTCAAAGCACAGCACATTTTTATGACGTAGTAAATGAAGCTTTGAGTGAAGTTAACCAAGAGGAATACAATACGCAATTATTTGATCAATAACATGTCTAAAAATTAACTGTAATTTTTACATTTATTTTATTTTTAAATTATTATTAAAAAGTGTTTAATAATTAAAAAGGTTGTATTTTATAATTTTTTATAATTTGAATATAATTAATTTTTTTTTTTAAGTATGTGAACAGAAGTTTCTTACCTGAGAGTAATTAATATCCGCTCCTCAGCATTGACACACTCTCTCATATTCGTATTTTTTTTGTGAATGGCAGGAGAAATCAGTTGTACTAATTGTAAGTAACTATCTTTAGACATGCGATAAAAGCATAAAAATTTAGAATCAGAAAGATTCAATTCTCGCGCTGCAACAAATAGTCGATGGTGAAAATTTCTTTTCAATGTATGGATGAACCCAAAATCTTCTTCGTTTTCTATTTCTTTTGGTATGGCAATAGTAATATGCAATCATCATTTCTTCATCACTGGAATCATCCATGGTGTTAAAAAATGACGATACAGGTCCTCCTTCGATAGCCGAACAGTATAAACTAGTGATTTCGATTACTTTTCAATATGATCGTGTGCGGATCCGAGTTACTAATGCGTTAGTAATCGATAAGTAACTTAAATCACAAACCCGTTTAGTTTCTAATGAATAGCTCCGTGTGTAGACGGCCTTACAGTTAGCATAGTAAGCAAGATATAATAATAAGAAATGTAAATAAATTTGTTTAATAATTTATTAATCGGGTTAAAATAACAATTACATAATAATCATAGTGTCATAGTGTCTATAAACTGTAAATTTAACGTAGTAATAGAAAAATGTAAAACAATCGATAGTAATTCGATTGTAAGTGTGATATATAAGAGAGATGGCTAAGACAGCAAAGAGAGTCAGTGGTGGTGATCGTGTGACTCGATCACCACCGGACGTCGTGTTCAAACTTCAAATAAAGTACTTTGCGTTATTTTGTGTTTAACTTTATTTTGGTATACGTCCGAGTAATCAGCGTATACGATAAAGTGGCGCCCAACTCGTGGCTCGTTAATCTACGGCTTTCTTTTGTGTATGTGTGTGTGTTGAGTATTAAGTGCACGCGAAATTTTTTTTGGATTTCTACAGTTGTGTGCGTTGAGTACACGCGAATTTTTTTCAGTTGTGTGTGTGTTGATTATACACGATTTTTTCGAGGTACCACAGTAAGTGTGTAATTGTGTGTGTGTGTGTGTTATACACGATTTTTTGAGAGAACAGAGAATGTGTATGTGTGTGTTGAGTACACGCGAATTTTATTCTTGGATTTCTCCAGTTATGTGTGTGTACGCAGATTACACGCAAATTATTGCTGGATTTCTCCAGTTGTGTGTAAGCGATATACACGAAGCGGATTTTTCAACTCAGAATTTGTGTATGTATTGATTATACACGATTTTTTCGAGAGACCACAGTGTGTGTGTGTGTGTGTGTTATACACGATTTTTTGAGATAACAAAAATATGTATGTGTCATAGGCGTGCGCACGGGTGCAGCAGAAGGTTCATATGCTGCATCTGCCACATTTTTTGGGCCGATTGATTAGTTTATGGGCCGGTCGGGGCAATTCATTATTTAATAATTTAATATAAATTATAATAATATTAAAAAGTAAAGAAAATTGATGTGAAACATAAAATAATTATTTTTAAAATTGAGTGTAGACAAAGCTATCAGTTACTATTAGGTTATTAAACAAAATATAAAAATAAAATTTATATTATAAATTATAATACTATGTATATGTTCAATGTTTTGGTTATTGTCGTTGGCCGGGAGGTGGTAGTGGTTAGCAGATTAGCTCTACTAGCTAGCTGGCGCGTCGGTCGTTCCTACTGGAAAACCTTAGGTACGTTCTAAAAATAACTCAGTAATCGACTGAATAACCGCAATAATCAGAATATCGAATTTCTATATGATGACCGATAATAAAGTATCATTATACAATTTTTATTGTAGTCTCTTGTTGGTTGTTGCAGACTTAGTAAAGTTATTAACTATATTATATTCAGTGTGGCGTGATATTATTTGAATTATGATTTATGAATCTTAAGTTGTTATTATTCAGACGACCGTGATTGTTTTCTCCGCGAAACTGCGTATTCGTGTGTTGTATTCATATATTTTAATAGTGACCATATTTCTTAAATTTAAACTTCAAACATGAGTTCGATAAATAAAACAACAAAAAAACAAAAAGGCGGAGCTGTTAAAGTTCGTGAATTAAAAAAAATTAAACTTCAAAATGCTGCTCAATCCTGCTATAATATTAAAAATTTATTTTAAAAATCAGCAGATGGATTAAAAAAAAATATTGATATTCCAATAAATCAAGATGTTATTGTAAATGAATTGCAAAATGAAGATGTTGACAATCCTGATCCTATAGTAAGTTAATAGTACCTATATTATTTAATTATTTTTATTTTTATTTATTTTAAATATTTATATAAATTATATTTATGTTGTTTCAAAAACATATAAATTACAAAATAAATATTTCTAAAATTTACCTAGTATAATAAATAATCGCAAGTAAATTGGTTTAGTTAGGAATTAAGATATTTAAATTTTTATTTTTTGTAAATTGGTGTTGGGCATATAAAAAAAAACTATCTCTTGAGATTATAATACAAACTATTTTCCTTTAGAACTAAATATCAAGTATAAAACACAATTTAAAAATATATTAATGTCATATAAATCAACTTTTTTTTGTTTTTATTATTATTATGATATTGATATAGATATCAATACTAAATTAATAATGTTGTTTAAATATGAATTTTTTTTATTAAATTTATAATAATTAAAAATTATGTTATTTTAGAATAATGCATTTCAAAATGATACCAGTACAGCTATTAGTAGTCATATCTTACCAGAATCTAGCGAGTCACAAATTGTATTAACTAAAAGTGTGATAGAAAATGTAGATGTTGACTGTCCTGCTTCTAAAGTATGTTTTTTGTTTCTTATAATGATTCAATTATAATTTTTAATAATGTAAAATTATATTTAATTTGTAGGATTGCATTGAACAGGAAAACAATATGAAAGTGTGTACAGAGGTTAGTCAAGTTCAAGTAAGTGAGTCTGATTCAAATATTGATGAAAACTATTTGAAAGCTCATGGAATTCTAAGTTCTAAAGTTAACTACCCTTCCAATAAATTGCCTTCCAATCGCTTAGAATTTAAGGAAATTATTAACCGTGGACCCTGTCGCCCTGTTTTAAAACTATATCCTAGAACATTACAAAGTAACAGTCAAAGATCTTTTCAAAAATCTTGGTATGATAAATTTAGTTGGCTTGAATATAGTACAGTCACTGATGCAGCTTATTGTTTCGCATGCAGATGTTTTGCTGGAAATGAAAAAAATAAAGGTCAAATAGATACAGCATTTACAGTGAAAGGATTTAAAGGCTGGTATAGAGGAATTCAATGTTTACAAACTCATCAAACATCCTTAGCTCATTTAAATAGTGTAACAGCTTTAAATAATTTTCTTTCTGCCAAGTCTATAGATGAAGTTATTAATGAAAGTGTCACACAGCAAATAAGTAAACTAGAAAATGAGCGTTTGAATAATAGAAAAATCATGTGGCGCCTTGTAGAAGTAACTGTGTGCCTTGCCAAATGTGGTAAACCATTTCGAGGTCATGATGAGTCTTCTCATAGTTTTCAAAAAGGACTTTTCAAAGAATTTGTCGAGTTGTTGTCCAGATATGATATGGTGCTACAAAATCATTTTGAAAATGGTCCTAAAAATGCATCATATACAAGTAACAGAATTCAAAATGATATAATTTATTCAATTCACAGTGTACTATTACAAGAGCTGAAACATAATATACAACAAGTACCAATTGCCATTATTGCTGATGAGACTAGTGACGTAGGTCACCATGAACAACTATCTATTGTCATACGTTATTTTAGCACTACTCTTAATCGACCAATTGAAACTTTTGTTGATTTGAAACGAATGATGTCAGTAACTGCAGAATCAATTTTCAAATCTTTAGAAAATGTTATTGAACAATTTAATTTAAACTGGAATTCAGTAATTGCTGTTTGTTTTGACGGAGCGTCAACCATGGCTGGTAATGTTGCTGGAGTTCAAGCTCAATGTAAAATGAAAAATGAAAACATTTTATACGTCCATTGCTATGCACATTGTTTGAACTTAACACTTATGGATGCAGTTGGTGCTAGTACTAAGAATCGTCAACAAAATAAAATGGTTTTCGACTTTTTGGGAACTGTTCAATTTATATATTCATATATTGAAGGAAGCCCAATAAGACATGCAATTTTTGAAAGAATAGCCAAAGAAAATGGCAGTAAATTGCATACATTAAAATCATCTTCACAAACTAGATGGGCCTGTCGTTCAGAAGCAGTGAAAGCAATAAAAGTAATTACAATGTTTTTGGAAGCGTTGGAAGAAATAACTGAAAAATGTTTAATTTCAGAAATATTTAATTTTAAGTCTAATAAAATAATTAAATATTTTTAAAAAAATAAAAATATCTATTCACGCATAACGATACGCGCATACACACGCGTTTACCAAATTTTTTTTTATCTAACATTTCCTGTTTCTGTTCTCAGTACGATTATGGCATTTTTACAATCGCTAAGGCAATTGAACTCCGTCAACCTTTCTGTCGGGGAACTACGCAAAGACGTTCGTTACCCCATACGGTCGATGAGAAATGTCGAGACGAAATTTGGTACTGCAGTGTCCTGCATATTATCGGACCCCGATGGCGCCGGTTCAATAAATATATTTCTACCAAGGCGATCCGGATGAACGATGTGGATATTGAAACATATAATTTAGGCGTTGTACCTCTCTGTTAGTCTCATTTATAAGGGATTGAATAGAAGGAGCTTTATCGTAGATTTGAATGAAATCTATAATCGAAATCCTCTATGAACGGTTATCGATAACTTTCTATTATTATTATTTAATTGTTTTATTATTTTTAATAAAAAAAAAAAAAATTGTAAG